>NW_012153729.1:2947502-2948066 GCF_000956105.1 Propithecus coquereli
CCAGCACAGCTTTAAGATATTACACATAAAGGAATAAATGCCAGAACTGAAAGGAGAAATAGAGAGGGCTTACTATAATGCTACAGTAATCTAGACAGTGTGCTGTTTGAAAAGGGATAAACATATAAATGAATGGAGAATCCAGACACCCACATGAATATAGCCAATTGATTTTTGACAGAGATATAAAAAAATTCAAAGGAGAAGAGATAGCCTTTTTATCAAATCATGCTGAAACATATAAATATTGATATGCAAGAAATGACCCTCAACCTGAATATCACATGTGACAGAGATATAAAAAAATTCAAAGGAGAAGAGACAGCCTTTTTATCAAATCATGCTGAAACATATAAATATTGATATGCAAGAAATGACCCTCAACCTGAATATCACATGTGAAACAGAAAATAAAGTAGATCATAGATCTAAATATAGAATGCAGAACCATAAACAGGAGAAAAACTTCATGTCATGAGGTTTCACAAAGAGTTCTCAGATATGACACCAAAAGCACAGCCCATAAAATAAATATTCGATAAATTGGACTTAACAAAATTAAAA
>NW_012153729.1:2950016-2951490 GCF_000956105.1 Propithecus coquereli
CTAACTCCATCTCAACAACATCTCTTATCACATCCAGAGACCTGGGATCATAATTTCAGAAGGCTACAATAGCATACGGAGATTAGAGCTAAAGCATGCCTCCATTTCCTGAATACAAAATACATTTTAGGCTTCCCGTTTGTGATGCAATGTAACAATTCAGCTTATTGATGCAGTATTTGGCAATTCAGTATTCCATACTAACTAAAACACCTGAATCAATACTATTCATGAATGCTAAGGTAAAATCAATCATACAATATGTGTATTTGATAGCTCATTTCTTGTTTCACTTGATTAGCTATCCTAAAAGCATCCTTTGCAGGCCAGAACTAATAAGAACTATTTAAGTTAAAGATTGCTTTTGGAAACTAGGGTAAGAGGAGGAGGTTCTGGTTCGAGGAAACTTTCAGGCAGAGAGGAGAATAATGGTTATGGTAGTAAGAAGGGCAATGTTATATATTGTCTGTTCCTTTAAATGGGGTTTATGCTCCTAGGGTAAGAGCAATGAAAACCAGAAAGTAAAGGAGCTGTTCACAATGCGTGCATTTGAGCAGGTGTGGGCAGAGTTGTTGCAATCCAGTATCATACTGCTTGATAAGAACTGTAGCTTTGAGAATATCAAGGGATAGCACTCTTGGCCTAGATTTTGGAATTCTTTCATAGAGTTTCCAACAACACATGTGCTCTATCTTTTGGGTTTCTTCTAAAGTAACTGTAAAACACTTGGCATGGAGATGGGCACGGAGCTTGATTTTCATTTGTACTGCTACCTGAATATTGTAATTTGGTCAGTAAAGCCCTTTGTGGCTAGAGAGGAAGGTGCAGCATGTGGTTAACCTCATCCAAACCATAAGGATTGAAATTGGATAAAGGAAGTTTCCCATAGGAAAATCAAGGTTGTATTATTAGAAGGAGGGAGAATAATACCCTTTGTGCAGGAAAAATAAAAGATATCCACTATAATATTCCATTAGTTCACTATGAATTTTGGGACTTAGAGAAATTTGTTTTAAGTTTTATAAACCTGTAAGAAAGGGAAAAATTATACTTACTGGTAGAGTCAGTTTTGGATAGAATGTTATGTTTACAAAGTATAGTTTTCAAAAAGTTAAAAACATGACTTTCATCCAAATATATAGTGAGGAGCATCAAAGATCTCATTAGCTCGCTAATGAGGGAACCAGTGGAATGATATGCTGGTTCACACAAGAGTAGCCGACAGCGATGAATATATTACTAGTGGAGAAAAAAAGGCTGAAGTAAGGTTGTAAAATTAGATATAAAACCAGTTAATGTAAAGGGGTAGAAGGCTGGGGAATTTGAGGTATCTTGTCTCCAGAATGAAAGTCTTTGCATCTTATCAATGTCTTACAAGTTAACATTTGACATTACAGAATTTAGAACATAAGCCATAAGAAAGAATATGTCTAGGCATAGATGGGACTTACCTAAAACTGATACAAGCCATTTA
>NW_012153729.1:2953765-2997438 GCF_000956105.1 Propithecus coquereli
TTTGCAGGACCTTGTAATCTTTTTGCCATATATCAAAATTCTGGATACCTTTTCATAATATTAACAATGTGAAGTTTCTGGCACTTGATGGGTAATCAGTAAAATGTTAGCTATTATTGTGACCACACTTACGTCACATGAGACTTTATAATGATTTCTGCTTATCTTTTCCACCCATGCATATTTCTCACTGCTCCACATTCACCTTCCTCAAATATTATTTTTATGCAGTTTTCCAGTAGCTATTATAGGGCCAGGCACATAAGTCCTTAATACATGCCTATGAAGTGAAAAAAATGAATACCCTCAAATTTCATTAACTACAAATTTCCTGCACAATATTTGCTAATTTTCTTAAATCGAACTGCTTATTTCAGATGGAATGCCAGGTCACAATAGGTTCAAACTCCTTCATACTTTTCCATAATGATCTAACCTGCTACGTAGATTCAAAAATGGAAATGTAAGATCATGACTAATCAACGTAATAAAATACAAATTATGCATACATACTGTACTCTTTAATAAAGTAAACTAAAGCATTTTTCTAATTTCTTTTATCAAGACTTTCTAACCAAAGAATTATTTGAGATGAGACCACTAAGTAATAAATGAACTAAAACTGGCCACTGCCTCACAAATATCTCGCTTATTGAGGCTTTTACTATAATAAAAATATTAATATCATTGAACATTACTGACCATTTACTGTACGACAGGCAGATGACAGGTGTTTTCATGCATTTCCCCATTGAATGTACAGAGTTCATGGAAAGACAGGAAATGTATAGGCCTGAGTCTGAGGTTCAAATGCAGTCATGTACTACATACCTACATACTCATATTTCAGTCAATGGCGAACCACTTACACAATTGTGGTTCCATAAGATTATAATACTTTATTTTTACTGAACTTTTTCTATGGTTAGATATATTTAGATACACAAATACTTACCACTGACCTATAATTGCCTTCAGCATTCAGTCAGTAACATGCTGTACAGGTTTGTAGCCCAGGAGTGACAGGCTAGACCATACAGCCTAGGTGTGTAGTAGGATAGGCCATCGAGTTTTGTGTAAGTACACCCTATGATATTTGCACAGTGACAAAATCACCTAACAACGCATTTCTCAGAACGCAACTCCGTCATTAAGCGATCATGACTATACTTAATTAACAAATCCCTTAAATACTTTGTGTCTTTGTCTCCTTGGCTAACAAATGGAAACAATGGTTCTTTTACCCTTGGATTGGTTTTACTTTCAACAATGTAATCTCTTCAAAGGATACCATCCTGTAGACCTTTCGTGAATGCTTTCTCATACTCATGGAGGATGCGGTACACAGTCTTCTTGATGCCAGGGCAGACAGCAGAAAGTCAAGGGAAGTCTTGTGGGTTAACATGTCAAATCACTTGAACAAATAAAGGACAGCTATATGAAAAACAAAGCCACGTGCCACATTGAAACCTAACTTGAATTCCACACGGAAAGAGTGATTTCGACTGAAGAGGCCAATTTCAATAGAAGGCTAGCATCCTGTATTAGTGTGCTGGGGCTGCCATAACACATTGGTACAGACTGTGTGGTTTACGTATTCTCACAATCCTGGAGGCTGGACGTCTGGGATCAAGGTGTCAGGAGGGTTAGTTTCTTCTGAGGCCTCTCTCCTTGGCTAGCAGATGGCCACCTTCTCCTTGTGTCCTCGCATAGTCATCCTTGTGTCTTCTTTGTCCTCATCTCTTCTAATAAGGATGCCAGTCATGAAGGAGTAAGGCCCACCCCAGTGACCTCATTTAAACTTAATGACCTTTTCAAGTCCTTATCTCCAAAAACAGTCACCTTCCGAGGTACTAAGAGTTAGGACTTCAACATAGAAATTTTGGGCGGATACAATTCAGCCCGTAACACTCCTTGAGGATGTCTTACTCATTTGCGTGGGTTCATAACTTTACATTTCTTCTTCACTAACACTAGGAGGTTCTTGACTCACGCAATATGTGTTATTGAACATGAGATAAAACACTGAATTATAAGTACAGCTCAGGTTGTAGTGCTGCCAAGCAAACACATGTGCAGCTGAACAGTCATCCCAGGAAACTCAAGTGCGCAGGAGATGCTCCTTTCAGGGTCGATTACTTAGAGAGCAAGTGGAAATTATGTTGGATGAGAACTTGGAGCAAACTCATTCTGCTGTTCGGACCTGGAGACTTTTCTTGGCAACGCTCAGAGAGAAGATGCTAGATATATTATCGGGATGCTGACCCAGCAAGCATTCATAGCCACTACATTTATTGGAATTGAAAACACATCTGAAGTCCTTCCACAGAAGGTAAAGCAGGGTGTGGAGCCCACACATAGTGAGCCTGGTCACGGTGCCTTCTGCTGAGACGCATCAGTGCCCCTCCATACCTTCCTCTGCTATTTAGAGCTACCAAAGAGGAACACATTTACTTGCGCAGATTGTCCTGCTGGGTTCTCTTTTCCGCCCTACTGACATTTTGCAGGGGAAAAAAGAGAAAACAATCAAGCTTCAAGAGCTTCCCCTCTCAGGCCATCCAAAGTAGCAATTTCTATCATTCTGCAGTTTCCAAACAGCAGCACATCAGAGTCTGTTTATCCTGCACCCCAAGGAACAGAACAAGTTGCGCTATGTCTCATTAATTTTTTTTTTTTTGTAATTTCAAAGAAGAAATGGAAGAGAAGGATCAGGCTTTAGGCTATGCACAAATCTTTCAGCACAGTAAATAAATCAGCCTGAATCTAATAAAGCTCTTTTGGGCTACAACAAAGCAAGTTTGCAAACGGATGATTGTGTCCCTGAATTTGGTAAAGTGTTGCATAACACATCAGGTAGGCCAAAAAGGCACCAATAAATCAATCTTTACTAAACATAAAATGAGAGTTGGCAAAGTTGAAGAAGAAAAGGAAGAGGCTGAAACGTGTGCATGAAATTTCCACATTAAAAACTCATCGGTCTTGCCTGGGTCCTGATGCAATTTGAAAGGAAACAGACAATTCTATAATTTTAGCAAAAATATTTATGGTACAGTATACAAGTTCACCAAAACATTCTCTCTCAAGTTCTTTTTAAAAAAATCAGCATTCCTTACCCCAGCAAAGGGGCTGCTAAAATATTTATTTTTAGTTCATTTCAGAACATTCTGGATTCTAAGTACGAAAAACACAAATGCTTCTACCCTTGCCACCTGTAATCTCCATCAAAGAACTCTGTGACCAGATGTCCTTCCCTAATTTTTTCATAACACACTTTAGACGGGACCCTGTGGTTTGACATACATGGTCCTTGGGATCAAGGTCAGTTGGCCAGCAGTTCAAAGACGAGGTCAAAAAACCAGGTTGTAACTCCAGGAGAAAAAAAATAAGGCATTTAAATCAAAAGCATTAGTTTTTAAGATCTGGCCATGAGAAACCTCTATAAACTCTCAGTTTTAAGTATACAATATTTGGAAAAAATATATATGATGAATATATGTTAGTAAAATAAATATATAAATAAATTACTTTTATATCATACTAGGTTATTGTGAAGGTTGGATCAAAGAGGAAAAGGCACGTGGAAAGTTAAATTCATTTATTTGTTCATTTATTCACACATTCAGCAAACATTTTTTGGGGAGTTTGTTTTTTGCCAGGCAGGGTCACAATGCTCAAACCAAAGTCTCTGACCACAAAAATCTCAGAATATAGTGAGGGAGGCAGAGGCGCCGGCTGATATCTAACAATTAGTGTGCTCACGCCGAGATAGAAGGATGTACCACGGTGTGATGAGAGAAGTAAGGAGGACAAATTAGCATTATCCCTGGGTGACTTTAACAGTGTTAAAAGAATCCTTTATTTTTAATTCTTAAAAATGGAAAAAAGTACAGATTTTTATCAAATAAAAGGGAAGTAAAAATCCATAGTTCTTCCTGGGCCTTCCCTTATAATTCTCACATTTTTATGCCTCTCATTGAGGACATCTCTGGTCAATCTGCAGAAACAATAAGAATTAATATATATATTGCGGACAGTTCCTAAAGTGGCTCCTAAATATTCCCCTCAGCCCTTTGAATGTGGGTGGAACCTGTGATTTGCCACTAACAGGAGGTGATAGGGTATCGCTTCCCACGTCCCAGTATGTAAGATAATTGATAACTTGCCTTTCCGAAAGACTGCATACATTACTAGCTCTGATAAAACAGGCTGCTACGTTGTAAGCTGCCCTACAGAGAGGCTCACGTGACAAGGCAACAAGGGCAGCCTCTGGCCAATAAAAACTGAGGCCTGCAGTTCGCCCTCCACATGGAACTGAGTTCTGCCAACAATCCACAGGTGCATGGAAGCAGATCCTTCCCCAGTTAAGCCTTGGGTTTAAACTGCAGTGCCAGCGAGCACTTTGATTGGAGCCTTTTGAGATCCCGAAGCAGAGGATCCAGCTAAGGTATGTAAAAACACCTGACCCACAGAAACAGTGGAATAATAAAGGCATGTTGTTTTAAGTTGCTAAGTTTGTGATAATTTCTTATGCAACATGAGATGACTAATACAGTATATAAAGTGAAAAAAGAAGGAACTTTAATACACAGATTCTCTGCTTATTATTCAGTTCACAAAAAACAAAACAATACAAAACATTAAGGACAACTTTTTTCAGGGGAATGCATATACCTTAAAGAGAGATACACGTGTTCCTACACTTTTCTCCCCAGCAAGTTCCACCCTGTTGGCCGGTTCATCAAATTGAACAGAAGACGGCTGACTATGTGCCAGCCTGAGATGGCATACTCTTGAACATGCAATGACCTTCTGATGCTTGAAAGGTTACTGCTGCATTTTGGAAATGTGGAACTTGTTCTAATATGTGTGAAAAAATGAGGGAAAAAATCACTAGCTACTGAGCAAATGCACCCTGGTAATCCATACGTTTTCATGTTTCTTTTTGAGTCTTAAATCACTTCTTTAGTTGTAAGCTGTTTCTTACAGAAGAATAAGGAAATGAGGGGGCAGGGAGTAGAATAATGAGGCAGCTCTTAAGCTGACCCTTAGAGGATGTGTCTGGTCTCCAAGCTCCTTTCAGTTGGAAGAATGGAGCCCCCGCTTCCCTTGCAATTCTAGAATAACCCAGGCCCGGAGCCCTCCTCCTATTTCTGACGTGCCTAAGGCTCAGTCTGTGCTGTCTGTGTGTTCACGAACAGGTATGCTCCCTCATTCTCTTGTAAGGAATCATCTACGTTGTCTTTTACTTTGGGCACCCATCCAATAAGAGGCACATCTTGAACTCCTCTTCTGAAGAACGAAAGATTTAAAACAGCTATCAAATGGACTCAGATGACAGTGTTTCACAGCATGCCAGGTGTTCGCAGAGTCTTCCTTTATAGCAATTACAGTGAAATAAAACAGTAGCAGTTTTCTTTTCAGCGATAAGGAAAATTAAAGAAGCAAAATTAGAGACAAATAAGTCACAGAGATGGAAGAACTCCCTAGAGACTACCTTTTCATTTCTTTGGATTCTGTGCAGACCTGTGTTCAAGCCATCTCCTAAAAGATAGTAGACAAATCTCGAAGAGCCCAAACTCTCCTTGGGAAACAAGCAGAGTTAGGGAGCCAATTCCTAAAGTTTATTTTAAATCCCTCCCGCTGTATTTTTGACAGTGAATATATATTGAGACATTAGCAAATGACATTTAACTTCAAATGGGAAGAGCCCTTGTTCTTCCTGAGAGGAAGATTGCATATGTATGGCACACTCTCTACAGAAATTATTTTTGTCTTCGACTACAAGCTAAAGGCCTGGATTAGTAGCAGGATACGGGGATAGAATTACAGATTCTTAAATAGACCTGGAAAGGACTTAAGAGAGCTTAACTAAAGGATCACTAATCTTAGAAACGACAATCTACAATGTCCTGGTAATTTGCTGTGGTTTGTTCAGCTAGTTAGTGGATGTATCAGTTAGATCAAATATATATTTTTTCTTTTCAGATTTCAAAAGTCGATGAATCAGGTTTTCTTTATTCTATGTGAATGGGTCTTTATACTGAGAAAACAGACTCCCCTGGGTAAGAATAAACAAGAAGAAAGAACTGATGCTGTTTTGACACAGGGAAGAAGAAAGAGGAGTATGAGGAGAACAGAGGGGAGAATAGAGGGAGTGGAGCCTCCCTGTCCCCCTCTTTAAGGCAGATGGGCATACTCTGGTAGTGGGGAAGGATGGACATAGTTCTGCAAGGCCATGGGTCCCCTAGAAACTGAGGCTTGATTTATCTTGTTAGCAAAGAAGAGTAATTCCCTGGGCAGGTCTTATCAGGTGCAACGTCAGTGGCAAGAAACAGGTGAGGGTCCCGTCATTTTAGGCTGCCCCAGGGAGAAAGTGTCATGTGATGAGGCTTGATGGGTGTAATCCCAACCCCTGTGGGGAGAGGTAGGCAATTGAATCCGGGCTGCGTAGGTCCAGGTGGGCCACACATATTTAAAAAATATATTGGGAAATACTTTCACGTTCCATTTCAAACATAACATTTTCCTTAAATCAAACTGTTTCATCATAGTACCTTTGCAAGTAACTTCAATTCTATAGGTTACAATTAATTTTGAAGACAGTTTGTTGAGCGAAGGAAGGGATTCTTCTAACAAATTGGCAGATGGAATGGGGAAGTGCCATAAATCAGAAACCCCTAACTTTATATTAGTGAAGACAGGCAGTGCTTGCCTATGCTATGTGTGACTTCCGAGTAGTGATCTTTCCAGAATACAAAGGGTTAAGTGCAGTCTGACTGTGTGTGCCAAAGCTTTATCTATCGGTCTTCATTCACTCATTCTGTCTTATTCCATAGAACATGAGAAGCTTACAAAATTGTTCATAATAAGAAAGAAAAATAATAAATACTAGGTGGAGGCAGGCCAAAAAATATCAAGTATAAAGAAAAGGGCAAGGGTAATATCAACCCATATAAAAAATGAATACCATGCTATGTAGTATTAATGCCAGATATGGGGTATATATTAGGTTTAAATTTTCTAGTCGCTCTTGGATAATCGACATATAATGACTGCATGAATGTGTGTGACTCTGTGTGTTTATGTATGTTAGTGTGTTTGAGTACGTGTGTGTGTGAGGATAACAACTGTACGTGGGTGTGTGCATGTGTGTGAGGCCATATGTGTGCATACATGTGTAAATGTATGTTTGTGTGTGTTTGTGAGTTGTGTGAGTGCATACAAATGTGTGTGTGTATGTGTGCTCCAAAGAAATACAACTTTTCTTGCTGCTAATAACTAATTTAAGATTTCAAATTTCAAATTTAAAGTAATTTAAATTTTAAAATCTTAGATTTGTATCATTTCCTTAAATAGATCTTGATTACTTTATTGAGATATGGCTCATGCTAGCTAAGACTAAAATGAACTAGATTTCTTTTAACACACACTAGCCAGGGTTGGGTGGCTATGAGAAAATAAGACAGAAGTTTTATAAGCAGCTAAGATTATCTATCCAGGATGTGGCATTTCTTACAGATCATCCCTTTGATGGTCAAGACACAGTAGATTGTTTTGACTGTGTGGTAGCTGAAATATTACAGAAATCAGGGCATCTGTGCATTTAATCTAGAGCCTCAGTTTCCTCGCATGAAAAATGGAAGACTTGATTACCTTCTGGCTAAAATCTTCTATGATTCTATATTGCCTCTGCTTTAGAAATAAAACCCAGTGTGCTTTTAAATTCTCATCTGATTCCTTTTTGTCTTTTGTTTTGCTGAGAAGTTAAATGGGCAATGGAATATCAGTCGTTATTGCAGTTTTTTGTTGTTGTTGTTGTTAGGACAATAATAATAGGCCTAGGTACTATTATTGAATATTACCTGCACCTTGCCTTATGCTGGCTCCTATGCCTAAAATAGCCTTATTTAATCCTCACATTAACTCTGCAAAAACAGTTATTTTATACTGTTCCAAATGAAGAAATAGGTTCTATATCTTGCCGAGGTTACCCAATTAATGTATAATTTGAATTCAAGGTTCAAATCAAGAACTACAATGAATGGGAGTTTGTTAATCCCACATTCTTTTGAAACAATTGCTTGCCAGAGTCTGTCAGCAGGAAGTTAGACTGCAACGAAGAGTCAAAGGGTCCTGTGTCTATGTGAGTGTGAACGTGTTGGGGCAGTTAGGAGACAGCTCTAATATGGATGACACCACGGAACGGCTTACAGAAGCAGAAGGCACCAGTCACTGCAAAATGATAGCTTTTGACATGTTGGGTAGAAATAAAGAGAACCAGAAGTGGGAAGTACAAAGTCCCATGCTGTGTGTCCCCATTCCCTGGCTTTAATTCAGCACCTAATGGAAATCCATAGGTATAAATCCCCTGCTGAGTAACACAAGATTATACTTACGGAGGTGAAAGGGACCAGAAGAGAGAACATAATACAATTCTCTACCTGAGTGTCAGATAGTTATGTCCAGGAATAGTCTTCAAAATGATAGCAACTGACGTGACAGGACAATAGTCAGAGTGAGCCGTGCAGTTGCTCTGCAGCAGGGTTTTGGAGGGCCCGTGTTGTTCCTGATGCAACCGTTGTTTGTTACTGAATAATGGTGAAGGAGCTGGGACTAAGCCAGGCATGGAGCCAAGGTCGTCGGGGATACTGAAAGATAGCCAGGGAAACCCAGGGCAAGAGCTATGTATCAAACAGTTTGGGCATATTTCAATATTTTAATAAGGAATGCAAATCCTCTGGAGTAGACCATCTAAATATCATCACTAGCCACACACATTCTCTTAGGAAGAGAATTCCCTTTATAGAACGTTTTTCATCTCACACAACGTTCTTCAGTACGTTTCTCTTGACTCTCTCTGGCTTCACTGTCTCTTCTATGGATCTCATAAGAATTTTCATCTACTTGAAAAAGAGTAATTGTTTTCTATTTATCTTCTCTTTTTAAATAATGTTGGGGGTGGGAGTGGGATGAGGAAGCACTTGAGCTTTGGAGTGAGGCAGACGTAAGTCTGAATCGAAGTGACTAGCCATGTGTCTTCGCACACTGTTTAATAACTCAGAGCATCTGTTTCCTTAGCTGTGAAAATGGCTCCTTGTGGGAATTAAATGAGATGACTCTGTGGATGGTGTCTACCACAAGTAGGTGTTCCGTAAATGTTTCATATTATTCATTCGTCTTGTTTATGTGACGTTTATAGCATACTGCAAACATTTACTCTCAGGTCTCATCTTTGTGGCTGTACAACAAGCAAATTGGTAGAGAGACTGTGTTTGAAAGCGTTTCATCTTCATTTCTGACACAGCATCTGGAATGCGGCCATGTATGCGGTTAATACTCAATAAACAGTCACCGAGTGAATGAACAGCCCTGATTTCTTTGGCTTTTATTCTCAGGACTTACTTTCTATCACTTAATCCGTTTTTCCTTTCTCCTGGATGCCCTCCAGTGTCTCCACATCCTTAGAATGTGAGATTGGTAAAGTACCTTCCAGGGACACACGTGTCAGGAATAAAACTGTGTCATTGGAATTCATCTGAATATTTTTAAAATTTTTATTCCCTTAGCCACTTTATAAATCTTGTTCATCTGGGTTGGCGGAGTCTTTGTGTTCCTTTCTGATCTACACTCCTGTGCACTTCAAATGTCACCACGGGGATCCCACAGACCTTCTCCTCCTCCAAAAACAACTGTAGACAATAACATTCCACAAGAAAGTGTCAAACGACTTTACTAATTCCTTATATATGTACCCGGAAAGTCAATGCAGCGTAATGGTTAGAAGTGTAGTTACCGGGGCTTTGTATGGGTTCAAATCTCTATTTTTGCCTTTATTAGTTTTATGACTTATTTAGCAAAGGTAATTAACCTCATTTCCCCATCTATAAAATACTAATAGTAGTATCTACCTTATAAGGTTATTTGAAAACCAATTAGTTAATGCATGTAAGGAACTTAAAACCTAGTTAGTACTCAGCAAAAGTTAGCTGTAACTATTGCATATAATCACTCTTCCCTGACCTCCAGTTTAAATTAATGCTATATACCTCCTATAGCTAAATTTAAACAGATTATCTTGAATATTTGACACAGAATATCACAAGGATTTTTACTATAGTACTATTAGTGCTATCAAAAATTAGACACAAAGTAGGCCGGGCGTGGTGGCTCACGCCTGTAATCCTAGCACTCTGGGAGGCCGAGGCGGGTGGATCGCTCAAGATCGGGAGTTCGAGACCAGCCTGAGCAAGAGCGAGACCCTGTCTCTACTAAAAAAAAATAGAAAGAAATTATTTGGACAACTAAAAATATATATAGAAAAAATTAGCCAGGCATGGTGGTGCATGTCTGTAGTCCCAGCTACTCAGGAGGCTGAGACAGTAGGATCGCTTGAGCCCAGGAGTGTGAGGTTCCTGTGAGCTAGGCTGACGCCACGGCACTCACTCTAGCCTGGGCAACAGAGTGACACTCTGTCTCAAAAAAAAAAAAAAAAATTAGACACAAAGTAAATGTCCATTAATTACTAGGGGGACAGCAAAATAAACTAGTGTACACCTCCAATATGGATTACCACACAGCCATTTAAAATAAATTAATTTTTATGACATAAATTGATAAAAATATGAAAGCAAGTTGTAGATTATCATCTCACATAGATGAATACATTCATGTGCATAATATATAGAAAGCAGTATGAAAAGATTCACAGCAAACTAAATATAGTGTTGCCTTTTGTGAAAGGCAGCGGAATTGAGTATTGTCAAATAATTTTGTGTTACTTTTCCTTAATTCTGTTTTTTAAAAATTATGATGCAAATTTATATATTGTATAATGAAAAATAAAAATAAGAATGAGTGGAGTTTAAAATAGGAAGTTGATTTGAGGAGTCTGGTTCAGTGACATTGGAAGTTATTGATTTTTTTTCTAATACTGAACTCTATTTCTGTCTAGGATTGAGTGAAACATCAGAAGAGAATGTCCGTTTATTGACCAACGAGTCAACAGGGCTAATGAGCTTGACTGATTTGAATCAATGGCATTCTTTCTTAATCATGTACATATAAACAACTCAATTATACTTTTTCAGATCAATATTAGGAGAACCAGGATTTAATGTTGGGTTGCCTCGTGCATTTTTACAACTCAGGCACCTGAAAGTTATGGAATAAAGAAATCTAAAATTAAATAAACCCAATTCTTTTCTGGGGTTCATGGGTTTTATTGTATTTAAAATCTCTTCTTTCTTCTTATAACAAGGACCTTATTTCTCAATGGGAAATATTTCCAAATCAAACACAAAAATATCACAATGTTTTTGAGTTTGGGAAAGTGTGACATTATGAATTTACTGATTTTTTTCCCTTCGATTTTATTTTTGGAAGGAGCTGTATAAACATGCCCTGCTGTCGGTAACAAGTGCTCGAAAGCCAACAAAGTGTTTATGAACAAGTACTGAGTTTGTTCCACACCAGCTGCATTGTCCTTCTCACACGGATAGATTGTAATCTACTTTGTGGACAGGAACTCTGGCCTTTGTTGTGCTGAAAATTCTCATAAACCCTGACAAGGAAATGTGAGCAACAGCAATATGCAAGCATCCTTCAGTGAATAAACCAGGTTTCCTAGGAACTTGCTGAGGTCTGAACAAGCAACGCATTGCCCCACAGAGACATGAGAGGCAATATCAATCATAACTTGCAGTTTTCATCCAAAGTCTGTTATTGCTGAAGTGCCCATATTGTTCTCTAAGTGGGAGGCAGGCAACAGACCAACCACAGGGATGGTACATTCTGGTACTCGGGGTTAGGGCATAGGGCTTGGCTGCTGGTGATCTTTATCCACATCATTTCTTCCTTGGGAGATGATATGCAGGAGTATAACCATGATGTTAAAACAAATATCGATTCAAATTCTAGCTTTACTATTTACCCCAGGTATAACTTTGGGCATGTTTTTTAAATCTCTCTGAGTTTTAGTTGTTTCATCTTAAATTTGGATTTATAATTATTTACTAAAGGTTACTGTAGGACTTTAAAAAAATATGTTTAAGAAGGAATTGCAGTCTATAGAGACACAGTGCTTGCTTTGTCTCATTTGTAAAGTAGTGACAATAAACATATCGCTAACTTTAGAAAGTATAGTCAATGTGATAGTATTTTGATAAGATAAAACCATTCTACACATGAAAAGTACTGGGATGCTAATTAACATGGGTGGTGGATGCGAATTATGCTTCGTCACACCACAGATTTCCTTACTCAATATTTGAGAGGTCATGCAAATGAAAGGAAATTGCTCTCCTTGGAATATTGTTTGTAACTCTTGATTTATCATGTAATCATTAGATTTTTGCCAATGTCACCGCTGGTCTACTTAAATCTATTTTAGAAATAGAAGAATTTATTACCCAGATTTTATTTTATTTATCCTCTAAATCAGATATTAAGCACCTACTGCAAACCAGGCATGTTGGTAGGAGCTGAGTGAACCAAGGAGAAATAAAATGCACTATTTGACACTCTGTAGTTCACAATCCACTGCAGAAGTGGGATATAGAGCAGTAACCCCCTTCACTCCCCCAAAAAAGTACAATATTGTTGAGGGTTAGGGTTGAGACATGAAAACCCCAGGAGTGGGACAGGACTTTACCAAAGAGCAACCTGTGGACATGTCAGTTCACTGAGCAAAAGCTGCTCGACCTTGAGGGGGTGACATTCTACTGATCAGGGACCTCGCCTTGAAGCCTGAGGGCCACAACCTGGATGTCTGTAAACGGACTGGGTTTGTAATCCCAAAGCAGAGAGAGTGCTCAAAGGTTGTCAGCCCAGCAGATGAGAGCAGTTTGCTATTCTAAGCCTGAGGCAATGTTCCTATCTCTCTCCTGAGTTCTGTCTCAGTAAATGAGGAACTAGATAAAGTAGAAAGAAGTACATGGTCTCTTTGGTCCCATTTGGATTATATGCTTTACTGCTGACTCACGATTTTATCTTTAATTTATGTATACTTAGCTAGTTTATTGTTACTTTGGGAGACCTCAAAACTTAAACTCTTGAAACGTCCATGTAAATCGGTGACTGACAATAACTGTTTGCTGAAAGAATAAATATTGATGCGGGACTCCACTCGTGGCCTCCTGGATCATGGGAATGCTGGAGGACCCCTGATTTCCCCATCACTTTAATCTATACTTTGTCTCTGTCTCTTTTATTTCCAATCTCTTGCGATCTTCCTGCCTGGACCCCGTTTGTTGGGAGAGTCGCGAACTCCCAGCACAATATGGCAAGGGCTCTAGTTGCATCATAAACAAAGAGCTTTGGGCAAAGAGAGTTGAAACCACGATATTTATCATCCGATTCTCTTAAAAACTTGATTTAAATCTGTAATAAACATTTTTAACTCAGGATACAAGAATCCTGAATTCTTTTCTCACTCTACCTCGCTTATCCTATTTCCTATCTTTTCCCAATCCATATTCCTGTTCTGTTAGCCTTTGCAAACAGTGAAACAGTGTTAAAGACATCGGGTTTATAGTAATATTAGCAGTACTCCAAGTAATTTATTTAATGAAATGAATTTCATTCTTGTATAAATTCAAAACACATTCACCCCTCTAGAACACGATCATATCTCCAGCCTATACTCATCTCTATTTTCTGTAATCTCCAATTGCATCTAGCTCCAGAAGAGGCTATTTTAGTATTTTATTGTTCCTTGGATATTTTATGCTTTTCCTTAATTTAGTAGTTTTCATTTTACAATATTTAGAACTTTTATCATGAGTTGCTGCAAGTAAACTTTTTTAAAAAAAGTTATAGTTTTAGACCTATAAGAGCAGAGAGTGAGCTTCCTCTTCTCCCTCCTGCCTCAACTCTACCCCTCTCCAAGGTAGATGTTGGAAAATATGTGATGAAATTTGCTTCTTTTATTGTCAGAGCTTGCTAGGTTAGTGAAAGAGGCTAAATGAAATATCCCTCATATTTGTCTCATTTAACAGAATATAATAGTAGGGAAGGTTTTTATTAATAAAATGTGTGTTTATCACATCATGAGCCTTTTTCACATATCTCTACCAGCAATACCTCTAGCTGCACTGAAAAAAAAAAAAAAAAAAAAGAAGAAGAAGACAAGACTAAAGCAATTGTTCTAGGTGAACTGTATCCAGTACATAAGGATACACCTATGTAGCTTTCTTAAGGTTTCTGCTTAACAACCCTCTTCATCTGTCTCTGCCAGCTTTCAGAACTATTCTATTCACTATTCTCACTTCTCTGAGTTGTGTGGGAGAACAGCCGACTGTATTGAGCATGAATCAGCTACTAAAATAAGTGCAGGGTAACTGGGATATGTCATTTGACCTTCAAATTAATATTCTCTCATTCCTATTTCATCTCTCCCTGAAACTTCTGCCTCTGTCTTTTCAGTATACAGTTGCTAAACAAACAAAAAAACCACCAAAAATGCCCTCAGCAAATCCATTCCTCTTGAATTTCTAGAAACGTAAATTTGTAGAAAGCATGATAATGTATTCATCTTTATTGTAACACAGACATGATTTGCAGCGCAGCATTTCTGTCTGACATGGTTCTCATAAGCATGTTGCTTTGATTTCAACACATAAGTTCTATTTTTAGTATTTTTATAATGAATTAAAATATACACAACTTAAAATTACATAAATTGCTTAAACTGCCAAAGCAGTTAGGACTTGGATTGAGGATCTACTCATCCCGTGGTTGAGGGATGTCTCTTGTGCATCTCTAAACTTTCTGTGACTATAATTTAATAAATGAAGGTTTGGAGTGAGGAGAACAATCTGAGTGAGGGCTTTGCTACTGCTACTGTGCCAATTAGGGGTGAGAATGGCAGAGGGAGCTTAGAGGGATGGATATTACAGGATGTGATGGGTGGGCTACCCAAAGCAAAGGCAGAGGAGGCACCTGCACTTGTCAGTATAATTCTCCTCAATTTACAGACCCAGCCTTAGTTATGATACTGCAGGGATAACTAAGAAAGGAAAAATGGGAGGAAGAGAGGGAGGGAGATAGAAACAGAGAGGGATGGGAAGAAATAGAATGACTCTTGCCTAGTATAGAAATACTCAGTACCTAGGAAAGGATATTAGCTTGTGTTCTTTCACATAATAAACTATTGGGTCCCTTTGGAGACATCTATTCCTAAAATTAGAAAGGTGAGTTTGATAATCCAGGACACAGAAATACTTGTAACTGAGTTTCCCCCTAATCCGATGGGTTAAAAGTCACAAGCTAGCATTTACCACACAGATAAGGAAAGGAAGAACTCCTTGTAGTTTATCTTCTATTTCTTTATATGGGCAAGAGATTGGTGAGAGCCTCTTATACAGATGGAGAGAAAATGAATGTTTCAAAGAAAGCAAAATCCAGAAGACTATTAGGTTGACTTCATCCTGAAAAGAGGCTGGGGATGTATTTAAAACAACTCACAGCAAAACCCCTGCATTGATGTAACCAGGATAACCCTCTGGACGTTGTAATCATTTCTCCAATTACTATATGGCTTCCATATTTTCGGCCAAGGCTGTTAGTTCGCCAAACAGTTGGTCAGGGGCTGTAATCCAATAAGTGTTTTATTTTCAATTGCACACTCACAAATTAAACCACAGCTGCGACCCATATCAACCTGATCTGCTCAGAAAGGCATAGGAAAAGTCAATTAGTTTTTCCACTCTCTGGGGCCAAATAGACAATTAGAGTAGAAGAGAAGGGTGGGGGTGGGCGTCTGTGAGTATTTTGTGGAGAAAGTAAGACTCTGAAAACTAGAACATCAAGTTAATATGAATCAGTCCAACTAAAACGTGTTACTTTCCAAAAAGACATTTTTCTTCTATTAGGCTATAAAATTCCAGAAGGTCAGATTTGTATAATGATTATCATATTCACCACAGCATCTCACAAAACACCTTTTTATAGAAGCTTCTTAAATATTCATTGAATGGACATCTGAATGAGAGAATGAAGTGTAGTCCTCTATGAGAACACGCATCCAGGTAATCATATCCATTTTCCCACTTGCTCCCGAGAAATCCTTTCCCAGGGTCACCTCATTTATAGCTGTCAGAGCACACTGTCCTATATTTGGAATAATAGAGCTATCAGTGCAGCAGATGACTGGGTTAGCAATCCAATTGCCTTACTCTTTTGTGAACGCTGCTACCCAACAGTGGGTAAATTCAAAACCAGATGAATCATCGCTTTTTTTTGTCATCTCGTCTGCCCACCTGCTGATAGGGAGAAATTCACTCTTTTAAAGATTTTCTTTTATTTTTTAAATTAATATTATTTTAATTGGAATACCTACTTGTATACATATATGAGGTACAATGTGATATGTTGATAGATGTATACGATGTGAAATGATTTAAATCAACCTAAGAAACCTACCCATCACCTCACTTGCTTGTATATTTTTTTTTGTGGTGAAACCTTTGAAATTTACAGTATGTTATTATTGATTATAATTACCCTGTTGTGCAACAGATCTCAAAAATTTACTATTCCTTGCCACTGACATACTGTCTTAAAAAAAATTGCTCTTCCTGTCTAACTGAAATGTTGTACTCTGACCAACAGCTCCCTATTCCCTTCCTCCCTACCCCAGTTTCTGGTAACCACTTTTCTCCTCTCTGCTTCTATGAGTTCTACATTTTAAGATTCCACATATAAGTGAGATCGTGTGGTATTTTTCTTTCTGTTCCTGGCTTATTTCACTTAACATAATGCCCTTTAGGTTCACCCATGTCATTGCAAATTGATAATATTTCCTTCTTTTATGGCTGCATAGTATTCCATTGTGCATATATACCGTATTTCTTTATCCATTCATCTGTTGATGAACTTGTAGTTGATTCCATACCTTGATTATCATAAATAATGCTGCAATGAATGTGCAAGTGTAGATCTCTCTTCAACACATAGATTCCAATTCTTTTGGATATGTACCCAGAAGTGGGGCTGCTGGATAATATGGTAGTTCTATTTTTCATTTTTTCATGAACCCCAATGCCATTTGCCATATGGTTGTACTAATTTACCTAGGTTTAAATAGAGTTAAAGAGGTGAAAGATCTGTATACTGAAAACCATAACACACTGATGAAAGATATTGGAGAAAACATATTAATAAATAACCAATAACCGTTAGTCCAAACTGAGCACATCCTGTGGGATCCTGCATGTAAATCCTTGGCATGCAAGCTCAAGAAACTTTATTCAGCTTCAATGGTCAAGTCACTTTTTATTGCTCCAATTCCCACTGTCAGTGGTGCTCTTTCTCCACTTGTGTCCATTGTTTGATTCATCAAACCTTAGCTCCAATCTTCTGATCCGTAAGTATTTCCCAGGTATTCATGGCCATTATTAAATTCTCCCTCTTTCGAGTTCTAATACATTGTCTTTCAATTTCATTTTATTATTTATTACTTAGCAATTGTCTTTACTTTTTGTCTGAAGAAACAAGTAACAGAAGGTCAGCTTCTGTCATTGCTAAGCATGCAAGTTTTTCTTCCTCCAGCTACACTGTGAACTTTCTGAGAGGGAAGACTGTATGTTTTTGTTTTTATCTTACTCGGTGCTTTGCACTGCCCTTCATATAAAGCAGGAATTCGATAACTATTAGTTGAATTGAATTGTACTGAACTTCCGTCATGGGGCTTTTAATCTAATTGGGGGAAAAAAGCACATTAAGCAACATTGAGAGAATGGCAAAGCATCAGATTTAAAACTGCAAAATAATGTGATATAAAAATATCTAAATCATGAGGAAGTATACCATACAAAAGCTATTCTAGATGAGTAGAGTTAATCAGGGAAAAAATTTAGAAGTCAATAACTTATGTGTTAAATCTTAAGAGATGTTTTTTTGTCTTTTCCACTACCGTGGCTAAGGTGTTAAATGAGTTCATCTTTTAAAAAATGAAATATTTAATATTTCTTAGGATAAAAGTGAGAGAGGCAGTCTTATATGCACCTTACAGAAATTAAAATTGGTGTAAACTTTCTTATCAGGAAACTTTTGGAAAATCCATAACTTTAATTATTTCCCTTCAGGCAATCTATTCTAAATAAATGAATAAAAATCACAATAAAGGTTTATATACCAATATATTAATGATGCTTCTTTTATCTGTACCATGGCCATAATGAGCATTTTTCAGTTCCCCATACACACCACACTCTAGGCTGCCTCCGGGCCTCTGTCCTGGGCTTTCCCTCTGTCTCAAGTATTCTGAACCCCAATGTTTTCTTCCCTTAGCTAAACTCTATAGCTCCTTCACCTCTCACCCAGCTTAAATGTTACTTTTCCAGAGCTGCATTCCTTCTATTCCCATAGAAGGGTAGAAGTTCGGTTCTTTCTGCCTCCCCAGCACTGTGCTTGTGTAGCATTCTGTGGTGCTCACTCTCCTGAGCACATTATGGATACACACCGACAGTCTCTCTTCTCTATATGCTAAGTTCTATGAAAGCAGGAACTGCATCTGTCTTTCTCATTGCGTACCTAAGTGCCAAGCACAGTGCAGGTTGCAGGGCATAACCCCATTAAAAAATGGGCCAAAGACATGAACAGACATTTTTCATTTTTCAAAAGAAGATAAACAAATGGCCAACAAACACATGAAAAAAAATGCTCAACATCGCTAATCATCAGGGAAATGCAAATTAAAACCACAATGAGATACTACCTTACCCCTGTCAAATGGACATCACTAAAAAGTGAAAATATAATAGATGTTGGTGTGGATGCAGTGATAAGGGAACACTTATACACAGTTGGTGGGAATGTAAACTAGTATAACCTCTATGGAAAACAGTATGGATATTCCTTAAGGAACTAAAAGTAGACCTACCATTTAATCCAGCAATCCCACTACTGAGTATTGACCCAAAGGAAAAGAAATCAGTGTATCAAAAAGATACCTGCATTTGTGTGTTTATTGCAGCCCAACTAAGATGTGGAATCAACCTAAGTGCCCATCAATTAATGAGTGGATAAAGAAAATATGACATATACCAAACACATTCCTGTAAAGTAAAATAAAAAAAACAAAGAAGAAGAAAATATGGTATATATATATATACATATATATATATATATGTATACACACACACACACACACACACACACACACACACACACACACACCATGGAGTACTACTCAGCCATAAAAAAGAATGAAATAATGTCTTTCACAGCAACTTGGATGGAACTGGAAGCCATAATCCTAAGTGAGGTATCTCAGGAACAGAAAAACAAACACCGCATGTACTCACTTATAAGTGGGAGCTAAGCGATGGGTATACACGGTCACACAGAGTGATATAATGGACTTTGGAGACACAAGGGGGGAAGTTGGGAGGGAGGCAAGTGATTAAAAATGACCTATCAGGTGCAATGTATACTATTCAGGTGACAGGTACACTAAAATCCCTGACTTTACCACTATATAATTCATCCATGTATCAAAAAAGCACTTTTACCCCCTAAATCTATTGAAATAAAAAAATGGTTAAAATGACCAAAAAAAAAAAGGAAATGGGAGATGTAGTTCAGAGGATGTAAAGTAGCAGATATGTAGGATGAACAACTATAGAGACCTAATGTAATTAGATAATAAATCTAATAAAATTGTACCATATTTGGAATCTAATATAATTAGATAATAAATCTAATAAAATTGTACTGTATTTGGGACTCATGCTAAATGAGTAGATTTTAGCTACTCTAGTCACACAAGTAAAAAAAACTGAGTAACTAAGTGAGATGATGGATACGCTAACCTGCTTCAGTAACCTTTTTACAATCTATTTGTATCCCATAACATCATATTGTATACCTTAAATAGACACGGTAAAATTTATTTTAAAAAATAGTTGAATAAAAGCACAGATAATATCAATAGCAAAAGATTAAAAACAAGCTAAAAATCTAAAAGGCAAACAATTATTTATAAATTATGATATAGTCCTAAGATGGTATAGGCTATAACTATTAGTATACAATGTTGACCACATTTGATAATTTCATGAAAAAATACTTAAAATTGTAAATGCAAAAAAAAAAGGTATATGATAGCAATCACATAATGATCTATAAAAGACATGCAAGTGCTTGCACGAAGTAATGCACTACCAAAATATTGACATGAATTATTGCAGTCTGGAGGAGTTCTGGGTTCATCCATTCATTCCAAGTGCTGGGAGAGCTTAGGTTCCAGGAGGCAGCAACGAATGAGAAAAATCAGAGCTTTGATCTCATGGAGTTTACATGTTCTTGGTAGAGATAAATGATGAAGAAATGAATAATTAAATACACAGAAAAATTATTCCAGGTCATGCTCATTTCTTGGGGCTACAGGAAGAGATGAAGTCACAGAATACACAATTGTGAGTGATCTTCTTGGGGTGAGGTGGACAGGGAAGGTTTCTCCTGAGGAGGCAGTGATTGACCTGACACCTAAAGGGGAAGAATGAGCCAGACTTGGAGACAGCACGTTCTTGAGGAGGAAAAGAGCTTGCTGGGATTTAAATTTGCTCCCTTACGGTTCTCTCTATTTTTACTTTTTTACAATAAGCATGGACTACTTTTATAGTTAGAAAAAATTAACTCACTAAGAAGCATATATATGGTCACAAAATTTGCATAGAATAGTGTAAGCTACATAATAAATGCCTAATTGATTTTAGTTAGAAGGAAGGAAGGATGGAAGGGAGGGAGGGAGGAAGGAAATAAAGAAAGGAGAACGGAAGGAAGGGACAGGTATGCTATTTGCCCAAATCGACTACCTGGTAACCATATTACCCCAAGATATTCTACACTGAGAACATCTGGTAACTCCAACCCCATGTGCATGAAGGATCCCAGCTGGAGCCTAAACTAGAATTCCAGTGTGGGAGATTAAATAACATAGCACACATAAATTCCTTGACACACATAAAGGCCTGGTACCTGGAAGGTAGGGTGACCAATTGGTCACAACTCACCCAGGACTGGCCCAGTTTTAAGACTGAACGTCTGACATCCCTCAGTCCTAGACAAAGCAAGATGGTTGGGCACCTTATTAGTAGGTATTGTTAATGGTGAACCAGCACATGAGGCCACCAAAATTTCTTCGAATGAGTTCTTTCATCTGGAAGGGAAGAGAGGTTTTTGTACCGGTGGCTTGAAGAGAAACAGGGCTGGCAGCCCACCATCCATGTGCGTTTCTCAGCCATTAGTTCCTGCCTTTGTCCAGTTGGGCTGCTATCACAAAATAGGATACCACAGGCTGGGTATCTTATAAAAAAGAGAAATGTTTTTTTCTCGCAGTTTTAGATGCTGGGAAATGGAAGATGAAGATGCTGGCAGAATCAATGTCTGTTGAGGGCTGTCTTTCTCATAGATGGCGCCTTCTCACTGTGTCCTCACATAGCCAAAGGGACAACCGGGCTCCCTCGGGCTTCTTTTATAAGGGCATTAATCCCGTTCATGAGGACTTCACCCTGATGATCTAATTACGTCCCTAAGGTCCTATCTCTTTTTCGAATTTAAAAAAAAAAACTTTATAGATTTACAAGATATATGTGCCATTTTATTACATGGATATATTGGGTGGTGGTAAAGTCTGGGCTTTCTGTGTGGTCCTCACACAAGTATGGTTTGTAGTTCCCATTAGGTAATTTCTCATTTCCACACACACCTTTCTCACCCTCCTGCCCTTCTGGGTCTCCAATGTTGATTATTCCACTCTCTGTGTCCAAGGTTCTATCTCTTGCTACCATCACTTTGGGGGGTAATATTTCAGCATAAGAATTTGGTGGTGGGGACACAAATACTCAGGCTATAGCAGTTGCCTATGTTGAGCTGTGTCAGATCACTGCAAAGATTCAACTTCAGACAATTCAGAGCTATAGTCAGTTGAATATTTAGGTTTTTTTTTTTTGGAAGCCACTTGCATCTTAGAAATTTGGGTCATACTTATTTTCCTCTAGCATAATTTAATTCATTTGTATTTATTCATTTTTAAAACACATGATATATTATAGCAATATTAATAAAATTGAAGAGAGTTAAAAATATACAACCATATGAATCTAATATACTAGATATTATCAATTTTTCTTCCAACATTTTCAATATACATTTTCAATAGAAACATAAGATGCATAAAAGTTGGCATCCTTTATTCTTATTTAAAATATGATAAGCACATTTCTGGTTGCCATATAGTCTTCACTGCCATCATGTTAAAGGCTGTGTAACATTTTTCACTATTGATAATGTGCAATGAAGATATTTTCATTTTTTATCAAAAGAAACATAATACTTTTGCACATAAAGCATTTGCATTTCAGATCATTTTCTTAAGACACATTTTTAGAAGTGTAATTTTCTGATTAAGGTTGTGAGCATTTTAATATCTTTAATATATTGTGCCATTTGCTATAAAATGGCTTTTAGTAATATCCAGCACCAGTAGTAGGTTATAACATCCAATAGACAAAAACAAATGACACTTAATTTACACAAAAATACCTTTTTGATATTTTATTTTGCTTGAATGTTTTTCAAATGAACATTTTCAAATAAATATATTGAACACTTTTATCATGTTTGTCTACTAATAGTATGTCATCTCTTATAAATGCCTTTTCATATTTTCTCATTTATCTATCAGTGAATTAACGTTTTCCTTGTCAAATGTTCTTATATTATTAATAAAGTTTTTAGCTCCTTTTTTGTTCTATTTTGTAAAAATATTCTCCCATTCTGCTCTTTGCCTTGCATTTTTGTTTTGCTTTTTAACATGTATAGGTTTTGAATTTTTATGTAGCAAAATATGTTATTTTTTGAGGGGGGACTTCATTTATTTGTACATTTAGAAACTTAATTTCCATGTTTTAAATAAATATTCACTTCCATTTTTATCCAAATTTTATTATAAAATATTTTAAATATCTGGATTATTTATTAGATGGAGAGATGAGAGATTTAAGAAACTTTTTTCTTTTTCAATTTGCTAACCATTTATTCCATTACACAATTTACCATAAACTCAATGACATTTTAAACTGGCATTCAAATTAATGCATTGTTTACCACTGTTGAACTGTTTTAAACTAAATCAATGAAGCAAGGGCTACTCTGATAAAAAGGAACAATATTATAAATATAATTTGAATAGTTTTTAATATAAATTTATATTTGGTTTATGTATATAACAAAGATTTGGAAAAGAATAATATGTGGCCCAAATCTGATGGAGATTTGCAAGTGATGATTCTGATATTTTTGGATTGTTCTATCTCATTTCCACTCATCTTCAATGTTTTTATGACTCACTGATTAAAAAGATTCTTATTTTAATATAGTTTGCAAATGACTCAGTAAACAAATGAATAAAAAGCATATATTGTTCCTTGGGGAGAGATATTAATGACAAATGAGATATATGGCTCTCCTTATATAAAAGGGTAGGAGAAATAGAGAGAGATTTTTTTGAAAATGGACCAAGGGACCACAAGATGAAAAACAAAGATTATGGGGATTACGGAGAAACTTGGAAGATATCTGGTTTAATTAGCTTATCAAATTTATAATAAAAATAACAGAAGTGAATATTAACTTGATATATGTCACAGAAACTATATGAAAAATATTGTCTCTCATTTATTTCTCACAATCATTTGTATCTGTGTTACTCTTACTTTACAAATGAGGAAATTTGGGTATGATGCAATTACTTTACCATACTCATGAGTAAACTGACCATCAACAAAGAAAAGTGACTTTCCAAAAATTAGTCAAATCTAATATACTGGCCCCCACCGAAATTTTTAGTTTGGCTAGTGGAAGACAGTACATGTCCTCAAATGTGCACGCGCGCACGCGCGCGGACACACACACACACACACACACACACGCACACACACACACCCTAATTTTCTGATAAAGTCATGCAGTATTTTCTAATAGGATCTTTTCTGAATCTAACCTCAGGTTCCCAAAATACACAATGAACCAATATGGGAAAGTACTAATACATTTATATTCTTTCAAAGATTCCATATTCTAAAGCTATTTGTAACTCTTACAGTTGTGATAGATGTAAAATAATTAATCATAATTAGCTGTCATGCTCGTTCTTGTCCTCTCTTGCCAAACCTGTTCAAGGTAATTAGATAATTACTTGTGTTCCATTTTGTAGTGACGGGCTCAAATTCTAGCTGAGTTTCATGGAGTGGAATCACATCCTGTAGTAATTATTGTTATTTTCCCCATTAGCCAAGCTCCCTCTAGGAGTGCACTGTATCAGGTATATCCATCTGCATTTTCTACTCTGTTCATGATATCAAGAAATGCATCACTATCATTTTTCCTCCCCACCAAAATAGCATTCATTGCTGTCTCCTAAATGTGATTTATATGGAGGGAGTATGTTATGCTAGAATGCATAACTCTGGAGTGGAGAAACCTACAGTTAATCTATTGTTTCTTCTGCAAACTAGTGGAACACTTTGGGTAAATTGCCTAATCTTTCTAATTCTCAGTTTACCTTTCTATACAGTGGGCCTAAGAATCCACAAGAGTGGCAGGAGGTATTTCAATGTATTACAGTTACAGAGCCATCTCTGAAGGCCTCAAGTTTACACATGTGAGGTGCCAAAATTTGATCTTCATTCTAAAATTTCTTACATATTCTCTTGGGTACACAGAGCAAATAGAGAAACTACAGCAGATAGATGTCTACAATGGCAAAATATGATGGAAAAGTCTCTGGGCTCATCATTCACAGAAGCCATCTGTGCCAGCATGACTATCTGTGGAGGGAAAAAAATAAATCATTAAAAAAAACCCACTGCTCCAAAATCTGGTCCACTGCCACTGTCTTGAGGGCCAAGTATTCCATCTGGCAAGAGTAAATTATGGAAAAGCACAAAGGCAATTTACCCAATTGGCCTGGGCAGAAAGTTACTTCTTCAATTATTTTTGGAGAGTCTCCCCCTCAGAGTGTGGTTCGGACAGTTCTGCACTGGTATCAATGGCTGTACAGAGTTCAAGTAGGTAAAAATGTAACTCAAGATGGGCCACAGTGACATCGTCCCCCATTTAGTCTCTCTCCTTCTCATTGCTTCAGTTTAGAGTTCCTCCTTCCTAATAGATGAATCCTATCTAAAATAGTGGTTTCCAAAGAGAAAATTCTTGGTATCATCCTGTCAAAGAGCAAGATATAAAGTAAGTAGCTGCTCAGACTCACCATTATAAAATATCAGGGAACTCTGAAAATTAATAATCCAGTAGCCTCAACTTCTAAATGAGATGCTGTGATGAGTGCAATTAATGGGAGACTTTCTCATCTCTATTGTTTTATATGATTTTCAGGCCAAGGCTTCATTGCAAAATGAGTCTACCTTCCCTTCAGTAGCCTTGGAAACCAACCAATCTGATGGTTGTGCTGCTTTGGTGAGATGATTTGTTTCTTGTGAGATTGCCATTTAGGAGATTAAAATTATAAGGCCCGGAAGAAGGAAATTTTGCAACAGCAAATCAATTTATGTGCCTTTCAGAGTTTTCTAGAAATTTACTTAAGAACAGCTGAGTCAATGAAATGTCATTTCAAAACTGGGACACTCAGGGCTGGTAGAGATTCTAACAAGCCTACTTTCTGAGCGCTCCCAGCTGCTTGTTTGTACTATGTGCAATGCATGTTCTGTACTCCAGAGACATGAATCACTAGTTCAATTAAAAATAGTATTTCCCTAGCAATTTTTTGATCAAGAATGGGAATAAGTCGTGGGTGAAATTGTAGCCATTTGCATTCCTGCCTAGGAAACATGCCTGTTGTTTTATGACAGTATATACACATACTGATCAGTTTTTCTCTCTGAAATATCAGCACCAAAGTTAATGACTACAGATTCTTCTAGGTTTTTCTTAAAATTAGATCAAGCCTTTCCAATGTGGGAGTTAAACGTATGCTCTTATTGTAGAATTAAAATAAAAAGAATCACATGCCAAGAGAAAAGCATATTCAGGACCTACTTATAAGCAATTCTTCATCAAATTCTGAGTCTTGTTTTGTTTACTCAAAACAAATAAATGTAATTACTCCATAGGATTATACTGTGTTAATTATCAGATCAATGACAACCTCTAAATTTCAATATTTGAAGAATCATTTTATCTAATCAAGTATGCCTATGCCACCAATTAGTGCATTAATTTTTCAAATTTTTATTAGATACTTCCAATGTGTCAATTAATCTATCGCAGCTGAGGACATGTTATTGTGATATAAAGCTGTAAAATGTTCATCATTGCCTGAGAAAGAGGTAGATAAATTAATACTTAAATGACAAAATATATAAGGAAACAGATGATAGAGCAGGTAATGTTTTAAATATAGATTTGGTTTTTTGCCATAGATTTGAAGTTTGAAAAAGTAAGAATAGGCAATGAGGGTAATTCTAGGCAAAAACAAAGCATGCAAAAAGCACTGACTTGTGAAAACTCAAAATATTTAGGGAAATATTTCAATAGTTCAACATAATTGAAAATGGATATAAGTGTCTCTAATGGAGGTTAAAGAGGCTTTCTATGATAGGCAAAAGAATTTAGATGTAATTGTCCAGGTTAAAGATATTCATGGAATAATTTAAAAGAGGGGAATACTAGGATTCTGTGTGTATTTTAGAAAGAAGAGATGTAACAATGAGATTCCAGAAGGGAGAAAGTGAAGATAGAAAAGTAAATCAGACAGGAGGAGCCCAAAAGAATGAGGACTGGAGCCGGAATTAAAATTTGGGCAGATGGGACTGAGATAAGAAAATTGTTTACTAACCATGTGTGAATAATTGGATTGAGAATTAAGCTAGAAAGGATCAAAGATGTTTCTAAGATTAGGGATGGAGCAAACTGTTTATAAATGCTGACATCCTAACAGAAGATGGAGGATAGAGGACTCTTCTGATAGCTGCTTTTTGTTTCCTCCCTGTATTTGGGCTTATTTCAACTACTTACTTATTTACTTCTTGATATTTACTTATATATTTAGATGGTGTGTTATAGTATGTAACTGGTAGGAAGCGGGGAAAATGAGTATTATTTTTTATGTATAGTTGCAGAAGCTGGGAGTGGGGGCAGGCTACATTATCATCTTGGGTAACTGTAGTGTTTCGTGTATTTCTGTTTGGGAAATTTGACTTATTCTGTATCTGTTCAGTGACTATTTTTAAATTAGAATGTAACATTTTATATTTGTTCTCTTAAATGTCACTGCTCCAGTCTGGTGAGATTATTCAATTATTTATGTCTTACGTTGGCTATAACTTCCAATTTTGTGTCATGCAAAGTTGTGGGTCAATATTTGTATGTATATGATATTTTTCAAGTCATGGATACAATTTTTACTGAACCCTGCCAGGAACACTTCTATAGCACGTAACTAATTACTTCCCTCCAATGTGACACTGGGACATCAATCACTCTTCTTCCAAAGGAGTTACTCAAGGGTCTTAAATCTACTACAAAGTGCTGTAATTTAGACTAAGTCTAAAGGGAGGTTACATTAAGTGTGTTTTGCTTAAATCAGTATCTTATAATTTCACATGCCCAATCTATCAAAATCCAGAGTTGATAGCTATAAATGTACTTCACATACATGTTGATTAATAGCTCAATCAACAATGTCGACTGACGGATACCCTTACATTAAGTTCAAAATGATGTTTCAGCTTTTAATACTTATCTCAGTATGTAGATTTACCATCAGGAGAAATCAGATGTATCATATTATTTTTAAAATTTATTAATAATGAATAGATCCTTGCACTATAAGCTTAATCCAACTATAGTCTAGTAATGTTATATTTTATTAGTTAACTAAAATTACCTGTATCTCCATCACATCATCAGTTGAGTGCTTACTACATGTTAGTCATTAATACCTCAGTTGGTGATTTCGGCTAATTCTCACAATAGTGTGATTTTGGTACCATAAGTATTCCTATTACACAGATGAAGACATTCACACTTACATGGGATATGATAATTTTTCAAGATTTTTTAGCTAGCTACATCTGTATTTGAACCTACATCTGTGCCTCTTCAGAACCTGAACCCTTCACCAAATATTGTATTAATATAATGATATCTATTAATACTCCATAGCAATAGCAAATACATGCATTTATTTTTCAGAGCATCTGATCTTAAGAGAAATCAAAACACTCTCAGAGTTCAAATATTATAAATACAAGAAAATTCACATATGAGCAGATGGGGCTAAAACTTTCCCACTGTATGATTTTTAAAAAAAACAAAACAAAACAAAACAAAGTGCTGAACAAATTATGGGGATGATGAAGACCAGAGATAGAAATTCTCTAACTGCAAGAAGAAAATACTAAGTTTTCTGTAGGCATTTCTTTCTGATAATATATTTGTGGCAAATGGGCTTTTAATTGTATTGGCAATACCTGAGGTAGTTTGCTAAATCGTACCCTCTTGTTCTTTATTTGGTCAAGATTCAATATCCATCCCAACAGGGATTTATAGCTAGGATATTTCGCCTATTACTGCCCATGCTCCTAAATACATTGTAGGTCTTTATTCCTACAGACTGAGATGTCAGTGGAGTTTTTCACAGTTTATACCCTGTACCTGTAGTTGAGGTGGGGGATGAGTGTGTATAGTCAGGCAGCTTGTGGCTACTCATTGGTCAAATGTTTAGAAATTGTCTTCAATATTTTATTTGAACTAGGTTCAAATAAAACTATATTCTATGAACTATATTCTACACTATAAGGCCTACAAATATGTTACATTTAAGTGCAAAAACAATTTCCCAAACCAAAAATGATATAAAATCTTATGCATATTCATTATCAATAACTTATTTCCTTTCATCTCTCCATTAGGGCAAATAAGCAAGACTTCATTGGTATTCTTTAATTTCAGTCAGTGTCTGTGAAATTGTGACATGTATAAAGGAGAAAACAGATCAATACATACTTCCTTGGGGACATATTTACTTCAGTTAAAAAAAATACCACAGGGCATTTCACTATTTCCAGTGTTTCTTGTAAAGGGAGAACTTAAAAGAAACATTTTCAACCACTATGAGCCAAAGAGGAAATAATGTTGAGAAATTACAAACTTTTGAAGCAATGACCTCCACAGGAAAAAAAAAATTCACTAGGAAGGGAATTGCTGAGAATTGAAATATATTAGACAATGCATCAAAGAGGGTAAAGGAAAAAGAAACCAGGTAGTTTATACTGAGATTTAGAGAAATAAAGTCCTGATTGCCTCACTTCTCATGATTGAGAAACAATGAGGCAACGTGGGGCCCTGCATTCAAGGTACTTAATGAGAACAAGCATAGAACTACTTAAAAAAAAAAAAACAAAAACAAAAACAAAATAAAACAGAAAAAAAAAACCCCAGAGTCCCACGGCTCTATTTCCATCTGCTCACATTGCTCCCACCTGCTATAGTTTATCAGAGTCACTCCAGTGTCATGTGAAGGACATCCTTGTTGCTTTGGCTTGAGCTGTGCAGAGCCATGTGGCATTTTGGAGAAGTTTCAGCCAGTTCTCTGCTTCCTTGTGTAACTTTGGAGTTGCCTTTATATTACCTAAGAGACTTTCTTCCAAAGACGTTTTCCCCATAGATTCATACCTTTGTACTTTTCTTTATAAAGTAGGATCGACTTTAGCCGTTTGTCTCTGAGTTTTGCACACACCCAGAATGTGCTTTGGTAAAAATAGCCCGGCAAGTTGGGGAAGGGACATTGCAATAACTGAAGAATGTCATACACTGCTATCTTCCTTTAGGTACGTATTATGTCTCTAAGTACCACAGAAATGAGGAGAATTCAATCATCTCATTCGAAAGGAGGACAAGAGTTGGTTCATCAGAAATAGCAGGGAATAAAACAAAGTTTTGGACCCGGAGTCAGAAAGTCAGGCTTCCATTTGTGGCTCTGGCTCAAGTTATTTCACCTATCCTGGCTTTAAGGTTCCCATATATATCATTCATCAGTCAGGCTGCTGGGAATATACCCCAAAGAAAGGAAGTCAGTATATCGAAGAGATGTCTGTACTGCCATGTTTACTGCAGCCCTATTTACAATAACCAAGATGTGGATTCAACCTAACTGTCCGTCAATGGGTGAATGGATTAAAAAATGTGGTGTATAGACATTATGGAATACTATTCAGCCATAAAAAGAATGCAGTCCTGTCATTTGCAGCGACGTGGATGGAACTGGAGGTCATGTTACATGAAATAAACCAGGCACAGAAAGACAAATATTGCATGTTCTCACTCACATTTGGGAACTAAAACAGTGGCTCTCATGGAGGGAGAGAGTGGAGTGTTGGTTACCTGAGGCTGGGGTGGGAAGAGGTGAGGCGAGGGGAAGAGAAGTTGTTTTCTGTGTGGAAAGATTTTAAATTACAAATTTAATTTTTTTAATGGACACTGGACTATTTCTTCTTGTGTGGGTTTTGATATTAGCATTTTCAAAGAATTTGTCCATTTCATTTATCAGATTTCTTAACATAAACAGTTTTTGTAATATTCCCTTATTAACCTTTTAAAGTCTACAGAGTTTGTAGGGATATGCACTCTTTCACTCTTGATATTGTTAAATTATTACATTTCTTGATCAGTATGAATAAAGGTTGATCATTTGTTTTGATTTTTTATTAAATAAAACAGCTTTTAGTTTCCTTGATTTTTAAATTGTTTATCTATTTTTCTTTGATATTTGCTATTAATATTATGATTCTTTTCTTCTTTTTCCTTTGGATTTAATTTGCTCTTCTTTTTCTAGCTTCTAAGAGGGAAGCCTAGACCATTGATTTGAATTTTTATTATTTTTAGTATGAGCACTTATTACTATAATCATCCTTTTAAATACAACTTTAATTGCATCCTGCAAATGTTGAGGATTTTGTATTTTAAAATTTTTATTCCATTTCTTTTCCAATTTTTCGTATGATTCCTTCTTTGATCCATGTATCATTTAGAGGTTGGTAGTTTATTTTTTTTAATTTATTTTTTTAATTTCAAAAGTTTACGGGGATACAAACGTTCAGGTTACATGTATTGCCTTTGTGCCACCTGAGTCAGAGCTACAAGTGTGCCCATCCCAGACAGTGCACACCACACCCATTAGATGTGCATTTGTCCATCCTCCCCTTCGCACCTGCCCAATGCCTGATGAATGTTACTACTAAATGTGGTGCTTGTTTCTCCATTCTTGTGATACTTCGAAGAATGGGCTCCAGCGCCATCCGTAGTTTAATTCACAAAATGTTACCATCCAAATATCTTTTTCTTATTTATTTCTAGTTTAATTCCCATGTAGTTTAAAGAACATTTTTTTGTATGATATTGATTCCTTTAAATTTGTTTAAGATTTGTCTTTTGGCATGGAATATGTTTTACCTTGGTGAATAATGTGCTCTTAATAATAATGCCCATTATGCTATTGCTGGGTGCAGCATTCTTCTATAAATGTCAATTAGGTCAAGATGGTTGATAGTGTTGTTTGGATCTTCTCCATCCTTATTTATTTATTTTATTCTTCCTTTCTTTTGTATAGCTCTGAGTTTTCATCTGATTCTGTAGTCATCTGCTAAAATAACATCCATTGACCTTTCCTATAATACAGTAATGCTAGCAATGGATTCTCTCAGCCTTTGTGTATCTGAAAAAAAAAAAAAAAAGCTTTATAGATCCTTCAGCTTTGAAAGACACTTTGGCTGAGTCTAATAGTTCTGGATTGAATTTTCCCAAAATGTTAAAGACATTGCTCCATCCTTTAAACTGGCTTATATGGTTTCTGAGAGAAATCTGTTATTATTAATATTATTAACTTTGCTTTTCTATGTGTCATGATTCTTCATTCTTGTTTCGCCTCAAGATTTTCTCTTTACACTTAGTTTTGAGCAGCTGGGCTATGATGTGTCTTGTGTATTTTTCTTTTTTTTTGTTTTTAACCTGCTTGGGGTTCTTCAAAATTCATCAATTTGTGGTTTGATTTCTTTCCTTAAAATTGGAAAATTCACTCCTAATATCTCTTCCTGTATCTTTTTTGTTCATTCTTCTTTTTCTGGGACTACAATTGTATATGTTCAACTCCTTGATCTTTCCTATAGCTCTGATATGCCATATTAGATTTTTTATATACTTTTTTCTGTTTGGATAGTTTATATGACCAGTCTTCAATTTCATTGGCTCTTTGATCTTCAGTATCACATCTGCTGATAAACTCATGGAATGAGTCTTTATTTCTGATGTTATGTTGTTTATTCCCCCCCCCCAGCATTTTCATTGTATTTCTTTTTATACTTTCCCATCTGTTCATACACGTTGTCTATCTTTCCCATTAGATACTTTAACATATTAATCATAGTTCTAACATCAATCTAATAATATCTGGATCTTGTTTTATTGACTGCTTTATCTCTGTACTGTTTTTCTTCTTTTCTTTTGTTATGTTTTGGGGTGCGTGTGTGCGTGTGTGTATGTGAGTCTTATAATTCTTATTTGACTACTGGAAATTGTCTATAACAGCAGAGATTATGGAAATACAACTTATACTCTGAAACGAACACATCTATTTTCCTTCTTGGCGGTTAGCGTGGGTGGTTGAGTCAATCTAGTTAGTGATCAACAGAATTGGGTTTTGTTGTTGCTAGTCGCCTTCAGTGCACCCAGGCTTTAAATTCCTCCGGTGCTGGACTGCTGCAACCTACTACTCTGGGTGGGTCCTCCAGTGCCAGCGGGTTTTCTCAGTGTGTCAGCTTAACCTCAGCTTTCAGCATGCCCTGCCTGACCATACCAAGTAAGGGATCTCCCACTCTTCCCTTGTCCCTCTTCAGTAATGATTTGCTATTGCTCCTTGCTTGGTGCAGGACATGTGGCGGGCAGAGTTCTCCGTTTTCCTATTCCAGCTTCAGTCTTAGGTAGGCATGGTGTGCCCGCAACTTGGGGATGGGGCTTTCTCAGCATTCCTGCCCCTCCACCTGTGACAGGCAAATTCTACTTTGTATCTCTAGTTTGCAAAGGGTTTGGGGGTAGGAGAGATTTTCCTGATTCTCTCCAAAAAGCTGTGCAGATTTTGCTTCTATTCTTCCTCAGCAGTATTGTACCTTGGCCTGAGATGGGTAGCTAGAGTGTCACTGCCTCTCTCCTGGCCGTGGACTGCGCTGCCCTGATCTCAGGTGCAGAACCCTTTTGCTTCTATCCCTCACTCAGCAGCAGTTTACTTTTGCTTGAGACTGTGGGAAGGAGGGATTTCTACCCCCATTAGCAAATGTTCTTCTGTAGCAGACAGCTTTTGATTTGCTCCTTTTTCAGAGGTTGTGGATGCTTGTCTGAGCATTGGGAACAGGTTTTTCTGCCTCTGCCCAAGAGACTTGAGAATCTGCTTCCCATGAGAGATAATTTTAAGAAAGTGGGTGGGTTTCATGCTGAGTGCCACTAAGGGGGGCTCTCTTAGGTCTCTTGCCCCTCCCCCATCTTTCTCATGAGCACCCGTGGAGGCTTGTGAAAAAGAGATTGGAGGTGAGTGTGGAGATTGGAGGTGAGCCCCTCCCTGCAAGGCTGGGGCTCCTAGCTATTCCAGCTATCATGCTAGCCCATAGTTGGCTTTTAGAAATTCACTAACGTTTTCAATGGTTTCTTCTTCCCTGCATTTATGGTGGTTTACTCTCCCGTCCACACTCTGCCCAAGGTTGAGCTGTTCTTTTGTTCCATCTGCCCTCAGAGCAGCTGTTGGCTGCCACCCTTTGGAATTGGGTTCCCCTGGATTCTGTGCAAACTCTGATCTATGATAAGCTCAAAAAAGTTTATGATTTTATGAATTAGCTAGCCTTTGTTTTTCTCCTTGTTAGAGTGGGAGCAATATTTTCTTGTAGACTTCTTCATCTTAAGTGAAGGAAGAGCACCAGGTTTTGGTATCCACTTTTAAAGTTTATATATGGTAAGATCTGTCAAGCCAGTTAGAATTTTCCTTTTTTTTTCATTTTATGTTTAAACTCTCTTCCACATTCTGCTAAAAACATTTTTTATGGTTCTTTAAGTTTTTATTTATTTCATTATATTCTTTAATACAGCTAGATTTCTTTTTCCTAATGGTTAACTAACACCTTCAACATAATTTACTAAATATATCATTTTCCCCAATTATTTGGATCATCCAATTTAACATACATTAAATTACTGCATGTATCGTTTCCTGCATTTATATTCCCAGGCCATAAGATGCTTGGTGGATTCTGCCTTTGCTTTCTTGGAGTCTTGATTAACCATGAAAATAATTTTGGCTACCCTGCTAGAGAGACCAGATGGAGAGTGTGACATTCTGAAGGGTGAAAGTCCACAAGAGGAGGAGGGACATAGAAGATGAAACACCATGAGACAGGAAAAGCTTCCCCAGCTGAGGGACCAGATTGTGAAGAGAGCCACTTTGGGTCTTCCAGCCTGGATTTCATCCCCCTGACCAAGCCCAGCTGCCAACACATGGAGAAAAGATAGCCTTTCCCAGCTGAGTCCTGGCAAATCAACCTCTAGAATCACAAGTAAAGTAAATGATTGTTGCTTTAAACCACTACGTTCTAGGGTGGTTGTTGCGTAGCAATAGATAACTTACATGACCTGAATTTTCTCAGTAAAGAACCAGATTTCTCGAAAGTGATATAAGATGAATCAATTTTAAGAAATTAAAGGGCATTAGAAGTGTTTGTTAGTAGCTGTGGAGAATTTACTAGAAGAATTCAATAGGGAATAAGGTAACCACTCAGCACATGTGAAACCTCATAGAAGAAGGGCAGTATTCATTTGTGAAAGATAGATCAGTTCATTTTGGGTACATGACCTTGGTTCTGAAAGCTAAAGTTGACATAACTGTTAATAACAATAAATTTTAGAGCGTCCTGAAACCAAACGCATCTGCCCTTGGTTTCAATTAGCAGAAAGTGGCACTGATGTTTTTATATTCTCCATGTTATGCTGCTGTCAGGGAGTCCGGGTGCTAAATGCTACTGTAGAATATTTACTGAGAGTTAGGAAAGAAATAATTTCTCTAAAAAGCAGTTAAAGAATCAGCACATATCTTTGTACATTAAAAATTTCAGATACTTTGCCAGGCACTGTGGAATTAACAATAACATTTACCACATATATTTTCCTTACTCCAAGAGGTCTGAAACACAGTTAGGGAAACAACAAAAAAAACCCGTAAAATTTAAAATATAGTTTAAGGTCATCATGAAAGTGATAGTATACTATTGCTGTTATTAAATATCAAATAAATTTAGGAAATATGCGTTATAAGGCTTTGAGGCAAGAGGGGTCGTTTTGGGGTGGTGGTGAAGTAGTTCAAGAGGATTTTGTAGAAGAGTTACAATTCAGCCTTTTGGAAAAAGAGTCCGCTTTGGAGAAACAGGATTGAGGTCAAGCCCAGGGAACTAGATGCTAAATGAAACTGAAACACACACACACACACACACACACACACACACACACACGTGGAATTTCAAAATGTTTTGGTACATCAGAGGTTAAAGTAATTTGAACTGTCAAGGCAAGTCTGAGATGTTGAGTGTTTAGAGGTAAGGCTAAGGGGATATTTGCTAGGATTTTAAAGTGCAGCATGAGGAATTTGGAATAGGGTTTATAGGCAACCAGGAGACACTGCGTTGGAAAATTTCAGAACAAAATATAGGTATAGAACCCCAGGGTATATAACTCAGCTACCCCAAAATGAGCAAAGAAATCAGAGTTTAGTATCAGGTCTTAGAATACAAACTCTGTCCCTGAAACCTTCTGGATTGCCACTATGTGATGCGCTGGCCTAAGGATGGGGGGAAGGGAAGAGGAGAGAGTTTCCTCTTTACCAAGAGATGACACAGAATCCTTGCTTCGATTTTGCTATGTCAGCTAAAATGAATTTGAAACATAATGAAGGTCTTTTACTTTCTTTCCCCTACATGTAAGGGGTTTATTTCTTTTTTTTTTACATGCAAAATACCATAGAACCAGAAAATTTAACTTCCACATTGTTGCTTCCTCTCTGAGTTTAGGATCATCGTATCTGTGTGGAAGCTCTGCTTGGGTTTCTCCTTGGCCAGTTTCTAGTATCTCATTGTCTTTCTTACTCTGGGGTCCAAGGGCTGGGTCTCAGAGATCCTGCAAACATCTGACATTATTTGCCAAATAGGTATGCTTATGCTTACATGCATTTTTTTCTAGGAAGAGATTCCATAGTTGGGATCTATGACCCCAAAAGAATCCCTGTTCTGTGTGCTGAATGCCATATGCAATGCCTGATATTCAGGGCATAATCCTACGGCCTAGTTATTCTTTAGCCCAACTAAGGGAGACTCTGGTCCTTTCTCTCACTTCTTACAGAAATGCATTCTAAATTTAAGATCCTGACTGACACCTTGCATGTTCTTTAGGTAAGTGATTACAGGAATGGCCACTTTTCACATGAGACCCTACTCCCTGCCCACAGATGTCAAGCCTTGTCCTCGCAGTAATTGAGCTGGGTCAATTTACTTCCATACCACATGCCATTTTTAAACCAAGCCCATTTGTGTATTTACAATGTGAATGGGGACAATTATAGCCATATGAATCCCCAGTTAGTAACTCAACAATACTGAAGGACAGGCAAGGATTTATGAAGGCAGGTTTAGGAACTGTACCTTATCTTCCTCTCTGATGTTTCTACTGTTGAAATGAGACAGTGGCCCTTACTAGGCAAACCCACGTGGCAGCTGTCAGTACTGGACCTCTGGCAGCAGAGCCGTGCTTGGCTCTGAATCACCTTCCCCACTCCCAGCCCAGCCCAGCATGCTTTGGAGTCCGAGGAGCACAAATGCCTCTCCTCCATGTACCAGTCTCCCTGCAAAGCAACCGTAGGGATGGGAAGGGAAGAATGATGATCCCTGGGAAGTGTTCCAGGGGGCCTCTTGAGACTTGTTATGCAGAGAGAAGGTGGGGTCGTGTGATGTTTGACATCACTCAAGAGTTATTTCACATTCACAAGACTGTGATCAGACACTTTTCGTTTATTCTGCCTAAAATGACACAACAGGAACAGAGACTACAAATGGAAAAAAATTTTTTTTACCTCGGTCTTTTTAGGGTTTCAGCAAAGATATAAACATCCTCATTTTTCATGGGAGAATAAAAAACTCTTCAACATACATCCAAGGAGGCACTGCAGCCTTTCAAGTAGAGGAGAATTACAAGAGAGTTTCTGCTTTAGAGTCTAAATCTTTTCAACTTAAAAGCTGCCACTCTGAGGTCTTTTACTTTTCATGTTACTGGAAACACAGGGGAGACTTTAAAAGTAATAAAATTCAAATAGATCCCACTAGGGACTAGGCAATAGGCTTTCAGAGCAGGTTGATTCATTCATTTTCACTCATATAAAGTTAAAGAGAAAGCAAGACAGGGCAGCTAGACAGAAGGTGAGCAGAGATGGTGTCGCCCATTTGAGAGACATGACCTCCAAGAGTCAGCCCCTCAGGCCTGACTCCCTACAAACCCATGAAGATGGACATCAACAACAATCCTATTAACAGGAGAGTTCTTACAGAGGATGCAACTATACTAAACGTCTCCCAACAATTACAATGTGTACGTTTTAATATTTTCCTTTTTTAAAAAATTTGGATGTAGGAGAGCTTTGTAAAAGACCAGCACATTTTCACATTGTGCTTTTTTCATGAATAAATTATGTGAAAAAGAAAACAAACAAAACAAAACAAAAAAACAAAACAACACAGCCTGGTCCTCCATAATTCTCTAAGAAAAAAACTTAAAGCAGCCTGAGATTATAGTCCACACGTTTTCAGGTTAGTTTACCGGTCATTTTTCAGTTATGTCAAATGTTGGCTATGACATTTTAAAATATAAAATAACTTTTCTAGAAAGGAAAAACAGTAAAATAAATAAAAAAAAATTTTATATTTAGATAGCCAAGTGCCTGGATGTGAACAGCCATGCGTCAGCTAAACCTCCAAGCTCAGGGAGGAAGCTCCGGATCAGGGGGTTTTGTGTCATGTGCCAATGAGCCACACAGCTAGGCTCACCCAAGGCTTTTGGGCCCTGTCTATTCCCTTTACGTGACATTTTGCTATTAGAGGACAGCGGTGGGAGAGAGTCAGAATATTATTTTGAGACTTAGGATTAGTACCTAAACCAGCAAGAGAGGAGCTGGAAACATATGACTTAACTCCATTGGCCAAAGAAATCTCAGCTCAAAAAAAGAACTGTGAGTTGCAGGGGTTGTAAGCTCTTTTTACTCTTAGCTCTATTTAACATGGATGTCACCATATTCTCAGATCTTTCCCCCTTAGGTTTCTTTCATTTCTGGAGAATGATGTACTGACATTCAGAGACATGGAGGACGCATAGAATATTGAACCTTAAAAATCTTTCTCCTGCACGCCTGGTGCTTCCGCGGAACATGTAATCTTCTGCGATCCTATAATCTGCTCTTTTTTCCTTGGAGTTTCTGCCTTCTAGGAGATGAATTTTACCATACTGACTACAGAAAATATACAGTAAATATATGTTATATGAATTTAGCATAAAGCAGTCAGAATGAACTCAAGACTGCTAGGGAATGTATCATTAATATACACAGAGTATGTGATATGTGTCCGGTCTTGTGCTGTGAGCTTGACGGTGTGGGAATGATTTTCTTTAACGTTCACATGCACTCAATGGAGCATTAACTATTATTGACATCCCCATTTTAAAGGAGAGGAAAACAAGATCAACAGTAAAGACCACCAGATTTTACAGTTTAACTCTTAATTATTGCAGCACACTAAGGTAACTAACATATGCGTTTGGTGGGATTGTCTTTTTTTATTTTGGTATCATCACATTTTGTAAAACCAAAGTGATCCCCAAAGTAATGTCTGCCTAGGCTTCTTTTCTTCTCACAGCAGACAGCACCCCTATTAAATAGAACTTGACTGTTTTTCCCGTGTTCAGCCAGGGACTGGAAATTTATTTTGGAGTGTTTGAGGGGCACGGGAAAGTACTGATTTTTTTTTGTAGAAGGATTAACTTCATGGCTCAAATTCATGAGATATTTGTCTAAACTCCTCTTCAAAAAGTCCTGACTCCCTTACTGCAGGCTCAACCAAGTTTTAAACTTTGAGACCATAATCCTGTGATCAGACATCTTTTAATTAGCATAAATCCCCAAAAGCTTCTATAACTCTAGAGCCATGTTTGCATTACAAACAGAACATGTGTTTCATAGGGTGTGAAAAACGCCAACAGAAGCTGCTTGCTTCATTTTATCAACCGACTTTTTTAGAGGGTGCTGACAGCCCCGCAGAGGCAGGACTGGCCACTCGGGGCTGGCAAGCCCACAATCTGTGGCTTTTTTCTTAAGTGGTATATCAGGAGATTAGGTCAGCCCAAATTTTGCATTTGTGTTTGGTAGCAATGCCCAGAGGAGTTAGGAGCAAATGCATATCTGACACCTATTTATCTTTGTCAGGGGGTTGTCATGGGAGCCAAGGTGATACTGACTTTAGCGAGGTCCTTTGAGGAGAGGTGGTGAGGAACTGGATATATTTGCTTGGTTCTATTTTCACATCTGACTACCGTTTGCCAAAAGGTTAAGTTTCTCCCACCTCTCCGTCAGCACTCCCGGCCTTTTATATCCTGTGGTTCCTTCAGTCTCAGCAAAGAAGGTGAGGCCTAATTGGTTGTAGTGAGAACAGACATGGCAGAGATGTGTGCTTATATGTCCATGTGCTCTGATTAAAAGTATTTTTTCTTGGCTTTTTAAATTTTTCATATTGATGGGCAATGGTTGAGAATGAGAAGACCTCATCTGTTAAAAGAATATACTCTACTGCATTGTCAAATGTGAGACAGTGGGTGAAGAAAGGTAATGGAATCCTAAAGAAAAAGGAATAATAATAGCCTGGAACAATCTATTAGCGCAAAAGCTTGAACCATAGGAAAGCAATAGTTTGTTGACCTATCGTTTAGATGCTTAGTCTTTGTGTTTGAAAACTCTATTATGACTTTATCTATTACTTCAATGCACAGCTGGAAAAAAGTGAGAAATGTTGTATTGGATCAAGTTTTATATCTCGAATTTCAAATTTGTAAGTGAGCCTTCTAATGTTATGTTTCCTGAGATTAAAAATGAGTAAATACTCTCATTTTCCGAAAGCAAATGACCAACATACTTATAAAGATTTCTTCGAAGTACTCTGAGCTTAAGTACACAGACACGCGCGCGTACACACACACACACACTCACGGTGGGCACTCATTCATACATTGGTGCTCTCTTTCTTTCCTCTTCTCTATCAATTTTTATTGTCTGGATCTAAAATTTGAGTTCTTCACATGTGCTAAGCACTGTGCAAAGCACCTTAGCTGGGTTGTCTTGGTAATCCTCTGACATATCACTGTCTTTAAACTTATTTTACATGTGAGGCAACCAAGGCATTGAGAGATGACACAGCTAATTGCTGGAGTCCGATTCCTGAGCTTGTGATTTTAACCACCACACGATCTTGCTTCCCAGCTAAGGAGGCCGACCAATAATGCATTTGCCACTGGTTGCATTTATTATCATCCATAGACACATAAAAATCCTTTTCTTTCCCAAGAAATTGTTTTAAACTGCTATCCTTCTATTTAGCTGTGGAAAAGTAGATTTTTATCCATCATATCTCAGTGATGACTTTTTATTGTAACAATTCCCCCACGTGTATGGTTACGTATATAGAGAAGTAGATTTATAGATATACTATAGATTTATATGCCGCTATCTGAAAGGTTATAAGAGAAACTGTGATAGCTTCTACAGAAAAATTAATTAAGCAGCATGGCTGAAGGTGAAAGAGTTAACCTCTTGATATTTCTCATATGTGTTTATGTTACCTAATCAAAAGCAATTTTAAAATCAAATGCAATCAAACAAAAACAACCACTGCAGAAATTTATTCTCCTGGAAGAACATTGGCTTTTAAGTGGATGAGCAATTGCTTATGATAACATTTATGAATCATCGATAAAACATTGTTAGCCATATTCTTTCTATATTCTGCAAATTAACTTTTTGTTACCTTTTAATTTTTCTAGTATGTGTCATCATTTTCTGCTTTCAGATAAAAATTGGTATGCTTTGTTGAGGTGTGTTGACATTTATGATTCTGCAAACTGATTTGTGCTCAATTAAAGATCACTCAAAAGTTCAAACTTTTAACTTAACAAAACTTAACTTTATATTCTGGATTTCAGCAAGGGACTACCAGACTTACTGCGTGCAATAGGACAGAAAGTAAGGACTGTTTCTTTGAGGGCATCGGCCACTCTGGAGATGCTGCATCTCAGCTCTTAGTGTCAGTATTCACTCGCTCATTCTTTTATTTGTACATTCTTTCACTTGTGCCTGATGTTAATGGGTCCTTTTTGGATGTCCAGTTTACCTTGAGTCATGACAATATATGGAAAATTGTGGGAGCTAAAGGAAGGCATTTCAACAGAATAAAACAAAAGCAGTTCTATTAACGTATTAAATGCCGGGAGTCCCAGCTGCACCTCACTACAGATAAAACTGTGGGCATAACAGTCTCTATAGTTGCATAAATGCCAGGCATTCTTTTAGACACAGATGCAAATTAGCTTAGGTTTATATTTGATCTTTGAATCATCTTTTTTGTAGCCAGCTGGAGTTTTTGGCCATAATATGTTAACAATTTTTGGATGAATCATGCTGTGGTCATTATAGGCTTGTCTCTGGACTGAATAACTGGATCTATTATTCAGTTTCATTTTTAAAATAGTTGATTATACATATGGCAGTATGCATAATGTCTATTGTATCTATAGATGCCTAATAAAATATACATTAATAAAATATTCCCCAGGCAGGAAAAACGAAGTGCATGTCTGATTGTCACGGATAGTACTATGTACAATAGCCAAGATTCTGGACTCTAGATTTGGAAGCTGGATGTGTCCCTGGTTAGCTCTGTGTCCTAGTACAAGGTAATTAAATCTCTATAAGCCTCAATTTGCTCATTTAAAAGCAGGGTTTGTTGTGAGGATTAAAGTATATAATATGAATGAAGCTCTTAGTATAGTGTATGGTATTTTGTAATCACTCAATAAATGTTAATTCTTATTTTTGTGGTTGTTACTCTTGACATAGCTGAAGAGGCGTGTGAGAGGGCAACACGGTGCAAAGATGTCAGCACGTGCTGGGGCGGGAGGAGAGCGAGAAACTCAGATAGCTTCTCTGTAAGGGTGGGGTGAAATAAGAATTTCCTCTGATAGCTCAAATTTCTCTTGCATTCAAAGCCCTGCAGAACACATTTCTAATCCAGACTTACTTCCAACTCCTTCCCGTCACAAGCCTTCTGCTTTAGTCAGAGGCCTCTCCTCAGATTCTTCTCTGAGAACTTCCCTTGAGGAGGAACGACTATCCCCACCTAAACCCGGTTTGCAATCCCTCGTACTTGTCCTTCAGAGCTAGCTCAAATTTCATTCCAGTGAAGCTCTTTCTAAAAATCGTGTCCTCCTCTCCACTCTCCCGGATGTCAATAGAATAATTATTTTCTCCACACATTTTGGTGATGTATTAGTATTCTAGGCTGTCATAACAAATTACCACAAATTCAGTGGCTTAAAACAACATAAATTTATTATCTCAGAGCTGTAGGTCAAGAGTCTGACATAAATTTCACTCAGTTAAGACCAAGGTGTCACAGGGCTAAGTTCCTTTCTATGGGGTCTAGGAATGAATTCGTTTTCCTATAGATTCAAGTGTTGGCAGAATTCATTTCCATGCTATTGTATTAATAGGACTAAAGCCCTCATTCCCTCATTCCTTTCCTGGCTGTTGGCTTAAGGATGCCCTTTGCTCAAGAGGACTCTCTTGGGTCTTTGCACATGTCCTCTGTGTCTCAGAACACTGATGGGACATGTGGTCCTTCTCATGCTGCCATCTTTAGCCTCACCCTTCTGCTGCCTTCTTCCAATTTTATGAAATCATGTGATCAAACTGGGCCCACCAGAGCAATCTGGAATAATCTCCCCATGTCAAGGCCTGTCTCCTTAGTCACAATTGTGAAGTCCCTTTTTGCCATATCAGGGTTTGGGCTTTTTTGATGAGTCATTATTCTGCCCACCCAGGTCGTTTTATAAAGTCCATTTAGGATTTTAATTACACATGGTCATGTCTGAATTGCACATATATTTTCAGTGTGTCAGTGTCTAGTCTCCCCGTTAAAATTCTGGATGGTAAGAAGGGACAAGGGAATTTGTCATAGGTCGTCTATAGCCCTAACCTGACCTACACCAGAGCTCTGAAAGCTGGGTGATTGAGGAGGCACCCAGGCAGATTGCTGAGTCAGTGGTTCAAGAGGGTCTTCAGGTTTTTATTTTCGTATCTTAAACAGTCAAATTTATAAAGGATTTATTTTACATTGAAAAAACAATCTATGAGACACCTTCTGATACAGGCTTTTCCTTAGGCAAATGCCATGAACTTAACCATGCTTGGACTGGTTTAAGTAACAGGTGTCATGATCTTGAAGCTGAACTTCAAGGTTGAGTTTATTGGCTTAGAAGAAATATTTGTC
>NW_012153729.1:2997973-3061880 GCF_000956105.1 Propithecus coquereli
TACCATTCAAAAATTGACAAGGTTACATCTCTGGACTTTTGCTATAGAATATAATCTGAATCAATTGTTGCTTCTTTTTTTCTAGTATGATTAATACTATTTGGTGTTATTAGTTTGCTTCCTCAATGTTTGTTTGTAATGATTCTTACAGAATATAGAGAGTTTTTTTCCATTGGCAACCTAGTAAAAACTCTGTTCTGAAAGACTTTTCTGTGGCACAAATGAATATTAGATCTATCTGAGGAAAAACAACAGACTGTCATTATTTAGCTCAAAGCTGATAAAGAAGTCTAAACATTCAATTGACCCTATATCTGTGACTCTCTAAGTGTCCATAGCATGCTGACTCTCACCTTCTATATAATGTAGAAATGGCCTGAGCCATTGAGAAATAGCATTTATCACTCTGTGACTGGTGGCAGTCAGTGTTTCCCCATGATATCATCTACCTTTGATTCTAGTTTAAATTCTTAAAAAGGGTGGGAAGGGGCTTGGACCTATTAATCTCATCTCATTTTGCATCTTCCAAGTGCAAAATAGATTCACTCTTTGCCTTTGCAATGAAATTTTAAATTTCCTCATTAAGTACTGTATTAGTAAACTTAACATAAATGCTGAGAATCAGAATGGAGTGAGTGGGTCACTATATAAAAATATATTTATTCAGATATTAGTGCCTGTAGAACATTCTGTCCTGAGGCAAATCCTCAGTATAATAAAATCATTTAGGGAAAAAAACAACTACCACTAGCCTGCACTTGACAACTGATCACAGATCCCGATAGTATATTCTCTCAGAAACCAAAAAAAAAAAAAAAGATAAATGATCTCAGAGAGGCTTGTTTTGGCAAGCAGTGAAACGCAATTGCATTTCTGCATATTGAGTAGCAGTTGGTATTTTATAAATGGTTAATGCTGGTATCATTCCAAGAGGCATTAGAAATATTAGAGTCGGTAGCGACATTATAGCTCAGCAATTCTGCACATAATCAAGAGTTGGGCAGCATCCACAGAGAGTTTTTATTACATCGCCAGGCACTTGAGAATATGTCTCTGGAAGCAAAATGAGATGATGATGAGGGAAATTATGTAATGAGCAATGCCAAAATAGGCCTAAAGAAAAAGTATTCATTGGAAAAAACAAATGCATTTGGGCATGGGAGACATTTCTAACAATCTGTCCACCTATAGAAAGTAGCCCCTGTTCAGACTTCAGGAAAAACACAAGGGTATTAACAAAGGTGATAAAAGTACAAGAGACTTAGTTATACTTGGCCATGTTTTCCTTCTTATCCTTCATTTTGGAATTTTGTTATATATATATATATATATGTATGCACACATACATACACATATATGTGTGTGTATATATAGACATATAATTTCAGATTAATTTTTTTAATGAGGACTTATTTTTTTTACTTCCTGTGAATTGTTCCTTTTCAAATCCTCTAAATATAGAGATACACTCAGCTGCACACCTTGCCCCATCATTCCTTTGGTGGACTTGGAACATGAACTGTTTTTGTGGCCTCACTGTCAAATGTACCAATACGTGGATGGTATAACGTCATTTTCTCTTGAGACCTGAGTGTTCTCCACTGCTTTGGTTCTCCATATTCCACCGCCCATTTACCATCTCCACAACGGATTCCCATCACCATCTTTCTTCCTTATGGAGATTTTGACTCTGTATTTCCAGCTTTAGCCTCTTTCTTCCAGATATTCAGGCTCAAAATCCTCAAGTCTTCCTTATTCCTTCCTTCCTCTCACAATAGCTGCCCAGCCTCCAGAACCTGCATAGGGTCCCTAGACTCTCTCTCATGTCTGTCCAATCTCTTTCATGCCATCTCTCCAGTTTCTCACTTCATACTTCAGCGAGTACAACAGTCTAATTATTGGTCTGCCTGGATTCCCTTTTTCCCTCTTCTGATGGGACCTAGACAGCACTACCCAACACGGGCAATTGCATAGCACACGACCCTCATATCAAGAGCTCGTCAGTGTTTCCACTTTTCTTGCAGGTTAAATCCAAACTGCCTTGTCCATTAATAACTCTACTCTTGTTCAATATTTTGGGGAAGGGACTACAAAATAATTCTCTACTTTTGGTCACGTAATTCCTCTTCTCTGGAATGTTCTTCCCTACACATCTTCATTTACCAAAGTCATATCCTTTTCCATAAGATGAAATTCAAGTCTGACCATGTTTGATGAAGACCAAAAATTAATTCTATTTGGTTTAAGCTGAAAATATTTTTTGAGATTCTAACCATCGTTAATCATATCCTTCATGTAAAGAAACTCTGTCATGGAATGGAGGCAAACGCTTGAAGAAGCGGGACAGGTGTTGCCTGCATCTGGATGTGGGAGGCATGTAACTTGCATGGCATTTCCTGACTGGTGGGTGGCAGATTTGAACACAAAGCGTAGGTCTCTTGACTTCTAATCAACATCCTATAATATAACTGCAAGCATCGTGGCATACTCATTCAGTGCAGACACCTAGCAATCAGGAGGCCTGGGATTGATACCTGGCTCTGCCACTTATGAGGAATGTGAAGTTGGGTAAGTCACTTAATATTTCTGCCTCGATTTCCTAATCTGTGAAATGGACCCAACAGGCTTATTGTGAGTTTAAAATGAGGTAATACAAGTAAAGTATTTAGCACCATTCCTGAGATGAAGACAGCCCTTGATATGCAAGCAGCTGTTACTGAAACACTGTGCCTGCAAAGTGATGTCACCAAACACCAGCGGCCTAAAGGTGAAGTTTCAGATTCTTTTCAACTTTATAACCCAGATTCTGTCTATGCCTTAACTGACTAAGTCTCAAGGTGCTTTTCTCTCCCATTCTAGATGAGATGTGTTAATTATACCCCCAGCAATCAAAGAACATCTTGCAAGTCAATCAGTTCATTTTATATTTGGTGTGTATTCCTAGAACAAATATAATTTAAATGGTATTGTTTTGGTGGTTAATAGTGTTTTATACCTATAACTGAGTTTTTTTTCCTTTGTTCTGTATCTGTCTCACCAGTCTTGGCCAGGAAAGGTATAGCTACAGCATACACACACTTTCAAAAAACACTACATACCACAGAACATTACTTAGCCTACAAAACCCACAGTTTAATTATTGGATTAACCAGACTGATCATTCTCCTTGAGAATCAGCTGCCCAATTGCCAAATTATACCACCATGGAAGAGTAACATTCAGCTTTTTGAGAAATTCTAAGTAATTCCAAGTAATTGGCATAAGAACTATATGAAACAACAGAGTACTTACCCTGGACTCAGACTGCTTGACTTAAAATCCTGACTGTCATTTACTACTGTGAGATCTTGAGCAAGTTACTGTACCCTTCTGTGCTGGTTTCTATCTCATTTTTATTTCATAGGATTACTAGAATAAATAAGCGAAAGCATGTATATAAATCAGCATAATTTCTGTAATATAAGCACATAGGCCTAAATATTATTATTGATGTTATTATTATGATTATTATAATTTATCCAAAGACGTGCTATTCCTAATAGCAGCTTCTGAATTCTCTGTTCTCCATCCTGTAGATTTATGATAGTCTTCCTTTTTTATTCCTTATCTTTTCCTTAAGTAAATGAAAAAGAATTTGGAAAGGTTCCAAGCGGGTAAACTCCAACCTATCAGAGGGCAGAGGGAAGGGATGGACAGCAGTGGGTTGAAGGTCTTGCTCAAAATGTCCATGACTAGAGTTATTAGAGATGGAGCTAAATAACTTTGAAAAAAAAATCTGAGTTAGCACATACAATACCAAATTGCAACAGCTGCCAGGGATGGTATTTGTGCAATATCTACTGATAAATGACTAGAATGTTCTTTCCCTTTCCATAAAGGGAATCTTGTTAAGTGAAGTGGATAACTCTTGAGAGTGTAACAAGAGTTGGCAAATCAGTGCCTTTCTGGAGAACATAATTGTGCTTTCTGGAGCTAGACCACAGGCGCTCAATTATTTAGAGGGACTCTTGGGCACCCAGCCCATCAGCTCTCGGATAGTGTTTCAGAAGTCACGGGGGTTGCCTATCTGAGCTGCTAAGAAAGGAGAATGTTCTATGTCAAACCTTAAAATATATAGCACATAACACCCCAAAGCAGCTCTAATTATCATCTAGTCTAGCTGTTGTCTTAGTTCTGTAGAGATATAAAGACAGAGAAATATTTGTATGCATAATTTACAGTGCTTTCTATTATCTGAATTTTCTCCTAATTTACTTTTTAGTAAAGGTAAATCCCATTTACTTTTCTGATAAAATATGTTTTTAAAAACTATATTTGTTGTCTACAAAATAATGTATTACTAGTTAGAAATGTGACAGTAAAAGGAAAGTAATCATTATTGCTTTATGTGCATGTTTTTGGTAGTCCACAAAAGCTTTGCATAGGAGTTCACTTGGCCTTGTAACCATCTCTGAGATTTGCCAGGTGATTTGCCAACACCATGCAGCCAATAAATATCAAACCAGGACTTGAATTTGGAAATTCTGACGTTAAATTCACTATGCTTTATAATACCTCTTTCTACTTAAGGCACTGATTATGTCACCCATAGAATTGTAAATTTAAAAATACAGCATGTTGTAAATATGCATTTGAATATTATTTTTCATTTATTTAATATTCAATATTTTTGAGGATATACTATGTGCCAGTTTCAATCATCTCTCCTCCCAAATTCCCATGCTTTCTGCTACCTTCCAGCTGCGAGCCCTCTAATCACCTTTCTACTCCTTCTCAGTAGGCTGGTGGTTCTGAAACCTCAGTGAGTGGGAAAGACCCTCTGAGGGCTTAATAACATTTAGATGTCTGGGGCTTTATCCCCAAAAGATTGTGATCCTGGCATTTCAATACAAAGTCCTGAGAAGCCTGGGACTCAGCTCCAATCCCAGTCACCACTGCACTATCCATTCCTTCATGTGGATTCCTGAGCTGGCTCCTTCAACACCACTGCCACCCTTGCCTCTCTGTGCTCTGGACCTTCAATGACACAAACCTCTAAACCTGGATCCTCCTCTCTCTCATCACTTCCTCCCTCCCAGCCTCCTTTCTCTTTAAGTCTATTCCAGTATCATGAAACGAAACATGGATACAGAAAGATAAATCCAGATTCCACCTAATGCAAGGAAAACTCCGTCGGGTCAGTGTCATGGCTTATTCATTACAGGTCATTTATTATTGGCTTCTGAGACCTTCCCCCAACAGTTGGTCTTCTCTCCCTATGGTCTTTCACCATTCTCACTTTAGGGTAATGATCTTCTAGGGCTTCTTTTTAAGCTCTGTTGGAAGGTCCATGTAACATGCAATCTTTACTGGATATTATGCTCTGTTCAGCAATGCATGGAATTCTCAGCCTTGACCTTTGGACCACCTCCAATCCTGCTTACAAAGTGTCCCGGATCAAAGAGCTGTCATGTATGAGACACTGAGTTTTTTCAAAAGGGGTCAAGAGGTCCTTCCAGTTTTCCTCCATGACTGTCTGTTAATCATTCAGCTCAAATCACAGATCGTGCCTGTGTGTTCTGCCAGATCCTAATTAAACAATGTTAATATGTATGTAATGAACTACAATCACTGATGCCCCATCGTCAGGTTATGTCTCACAGTCACCAAGCTTAGGTCAATCAGAGGAGTACACAGCAGCTTTATCCCACCAGCGGGAGGGATTCAGAGCCATATTACTATACACTCGATATCAGGGCATCCCAACATGGGTTGTGGACATCCACATGCTTGCTGAATCATAGTCACGTCCTAGTCTAACACAGTGACTTGGTGATCTGATGAGATTTCTGCCTTTGTATTTCAACCAAGTCTCCACTGGAGCTATTTCGGACCTTACTAATAATAGTATCTGATGGCTGGAATGGGAGAGGCTATACCTCCTTGACTTACGCTCTTACCTACATCATTGGAATCACATCTTTAATATCCCACCAAGCAGATGTGACTTCTTAGACCAAACTTTACCTGACCAGAGGTTTTCATGCTCCTCTTTCAGACATACCTGCATACATGGAGAGTCTGGCTTCTTAATGGGGCCATGCTTTAGAGCCAATTTAGCAGCCTTGAATCCTTACCCCACTTTAGCTTTTTTCTCCTTTCTGAGTATCTGAAATTTCAGAATCACTCTCATAAAGTTATACCGAGTTCTGAGAGAAAACATTCATCTTTCACCTATGTCAGCCATAGACGTCATTCACTTTTTACTAAAGATAGTCATGTAAGTGGGGTCTGATCTCTTTCCTGCAGCAACTGCAGGCTGAGTAGAATACATTTGATTGAATGATCATAGCTAAGAAACAGGGAGCAGAGAGCAAGTTCATTTTTGGTCCAGGTGTGTGGGTGAACTAAAAGGCAGGGTAAGTAGGAATGAATGAAATGACAGAATGGCATCTAAAACAATTACCACAAAAATTGCATTGCAACCTGAGGGTGAAAGGGTGGGTTAAGAATTTTGAGCTTCGAAGGCACCGCAGAAAATTCCAGGCAATTACAGAACACAGAGATTGTCAGCCTTTTATGGAATGCTCATGGCTGAGTCCACGAGCTGAGAGACAGAACGTAAGCATGCTGACCAGCTTGAAGAATCCTGGATTAGCACGCTCTCAAAGAAGCACCCTATCATTCTAGAGATGTTTGATTGCTTTCCCAAACCGACTGACTTAGGCTGAGCAAACTACACATACGCAAGGGTACTTAAGGATCACTAAAGTGACACAGTCTGGATTGTTTGAATAAAGAAGTTTCACGTGTGATTAAGTTATGACTCAACAACCTTCTGGTACTTTGCTAAGGATATACTTAGCAATTTTCAGTGTACTTTTGCTGTGAAAATGATGTTTAGATTACATTTTTATTTCTTCCCTCAATTTGTCAAATACATTGAGCGCATTTGAACAATTTATTATCCCCAAGAGTATTGACTCTCTGCCATCTTGAGAAATATACCAACAAATAGCAAAGAATTAAAATTTAGAGACCATTAATCTTAAGAGGCACCATGAATAGACAATTCTCTCTCTTGTCTTCCTCTATCCCCAAAGGAATTTCAGCAGGAGGAATTAGGAAGTAGCTACTTGTCTGTGTATGGTTCAGGTGCTGTTTGTTCTGACAGCTTCTATCTACACTGCATTAATGATTTTTTTTTCACAACTGTGCTACCCATTATAAGTTTACTAGTGCAGACTACCCACTTAGGGCTCTTTATCCAAAATAGTCATTTAGTCTGTTCAAAGATATTATATCATTGATCACTATAACCTCGTGGAGGTATTTTGTAACAGATGCACTTCATTTCACAAAAGTAAAAACCCAAGGAGAAAGATGTTAGCAGGTATTACACCATGTACTTTCTTCATGTAGTTTCTAATCTCTTAAATTAACCACTCTAAGAAAAATATCAATGGCAAAAACAATAGTAAAACAAAACAAAAAAGATACTCTATACAATGAGTGTATGAATTTCCTACTGCTTCTGTCACGAATTACCACAAACTTGGTGGTTTAAGACACCACAAATTTATTATTGTACTGGTTTGGAGATCTTAAGTCTGAAATGAAGCTTTTCAGAGCTAAAATCAAGGTATTGGCAGAGCTGCATTTCTTTTGGAGATTTTAGAAGAGAATCTATTTACTTGCCGTATCCACTGGCCACTCACAGTACTTCACTTGCGGCCCCTTCCTCCACCTTCAAAGGACATCAGTCCAGTCTCTGCTTCCAACTTCACATCTTTCTGCTTCTGATCTTCCTGCCTCCCTAGTTATAAGAATTCTTGTGATTACACTGGGCTCACCCAGTTAATCCAGGACAATCTCAAGATCTCAAGATCTTTCATTTAATCACACCTATTTTTATGCACATATACACTGATTTCTGGGATTAAAATGTTTCTTTGGGGGCTATTTTTCAGCCTGCCAAAGTGACATTTTATATTGTAAGCTGTATGATAATAAAGTTGACTTTTATAAGATTCACTTTCTTATTTTTTGTTTGAATCCATTGAAACACGGAATGCCTAAATTGGATCTGCCAGAAATTCCCTCTGGACCTCGATGGAGCTCAATGTTCAATTTACATTTTCAATGTTCAATTTTTCCATTAAAATGAGGACTCTTTCATATGAGTTCTGTCCAGAAAGTATCCAGCCATGTAATATGAAAAATAGAGACATTTATTGAAGAAGGTACAAGATACACGAAACATTGTACATAGAATGATGACGCCTCAGTCCCCTTCAAAGTAGGCACCCTGAGACCTCACACAGTTCTCCCAGCATCTCTTAACCTAACCCGTACAAGTTCAACGTTCTCAGGTATTTTGCTTGTTGCAAGCCTTCCAGAATGTGGATCACTTTCAACAGATTCTCAACGATCTTTGAAGCATTTGTGCCACACTCTTATTTGCGCTGCATTTACTGCATCATTCCCAAAAGCTTCTGAATCAACTGAATAGTTTCTGCTGATGAATGTTCAAACTTAAGGCAAAAGTTGATGCAGATTTGTTGCTCTACTCGCTCAGTGATTTCGAACGCAATGGTCACACAATGCACATGCTCACTCTATGTCGTCTAGTGCCCCACTGACTAGTACAGTGAGGTCGTCATTGTTTATGCATGCACATCCCAGTCTACTCTTCTTGGCTGCCAGGTTACATCAATGTTGTGCAAACAGCTCTCGTTATATTAACACTGGCTGGGTACTTTCCGGACAGACCTCCTATATTAGGGTCTTTGTGCAGGCTTACTACCTTTGCATGGACTTTCCTTCCTCCTTCTCAAATTGTTGGTAAATTTCTGAATAGCCTTCAAGCTACAGCTTAATAGATACTCTTTTCTGGAATCTACCCTGACTCCCTTCCTCTTCCCATAAAGAGCAGTTAAGTGATTTTTTTTTCATAGCACTTTGGCAACCTTCCCATATAAGGCTTAGTTGTGAACACACACTTAATTATATATCACTCTCCCGTACCCAATTAAAGCAGGATTCAGCACAATGTCCACGTCAGTGTGCAAAAATCCCTTTTTTATTATGAGGTAATGTTCATAAAAACATATTTAATTTTTTCACTGTCCTTAACCCCATTCCTGTTTTAGACTATTTTCAGTCACTTTGTTGTTTTTTAATTGTTTGAATTTTTTGCTAGAATATATTACTTTTGTAAATTAAAAGTGTGGAGATATTTTTAAAGGTCCAATTCAAACTGAGTTAGTTTCTTAGACAGTTTCAATTCTATCCCTAAATTTTATCATGTAAGGATTTAATGATATGAAATATAACATATGTGTCATACGGAAATCTTAGAGAACTCTTAGTAATATTACTCTGACCGCCTCCCCCCCCAAGTAAATCATATTATAGACCAAATACCCTTCATTCAACAATCTATAACTTTAAGGAAAAACTTAGAGAACTTGAGAGGAAAATGATTCCAGATATAAGTGACTCTTGCCGGAGGAACATAGGATCTTTTCAATTAACTGATGGTTTTATCTGAAAGAGTTATAAGAAACATGTACCAGATGAATTCCAGTGGTGTCTCATGCCTTATTCTCCTTTGCCCTCCATGTATGAGCCCCTCCCTATCCCTTGCTGTCACTTTCCCCATCTCCCTGGGGTGATGGTGAGAGTGACGACAATGTGAAGCTTAGCAATGCGGTGAGAGAATCTCTTCTACATCTATCTGTATAAAATTTTGAAAAAGTAAGAGACCAATAATTTATGTTTTGGCCCATGTCAGAACAACATGGTGACAACAAAACAATCTTTAAAAGAATCATGTATCTTTTCCCATATTTTCTTGTCTATTTATCCCATGTTTACCACAGAACAAGGCGCACAGAAAGTACTCAACCGATATATTGCATGGGTGCATGGGAAGCACTCAATGTATGTTGCATGGCATGCTTTAGTTGCTACAATTGCTTGGTCTCTCTAGGCCATAAAAGACATAAAGGAGCAGGATTAGCATAGTTCATAGCAGAGCATGAGCCCAGAGACATATAGTGGAATCAGTTTCCAAAATGCCTTGGATTCTGTACTTCGAGAAGTGGTACTTCATTTTGAAAGCAATTAGAAACCAGAAGGGATTTGAAAGAGGGAATATTATTGATAAAATCCTGCATTTATAAAGACCACTGTATTAGCAATGCAGAGACTAAATTTGAGGGTGAAAATAATAGCTATTATGCCTCTATTTGGAAAGCCTTTGCAATAATCAATAACCTGCAAACTTGCAACATTTAACTTTAATTTTTACAATATGTGCCATAGAAATGAATTAGTGATAGTCTTTGTAGTATGACATCCTTAGCTGCATTTCCCAGAAACGTACCTATGATTAGGTGCTAGAAGTAATAGGGTCAGATTAGTCTATTATTTAGTTATTCTACAGGGTCTCTGCTCTGGCCCTGCACAGAACCTTGTTAATGTGAATATTCAGTCAATTTGAACCTACATAGAGCTATGTAAGAGCATCAGAACCAATGTGTGTATATGCGCTGGTGTGTATTTATGGGTGTACACGCGTGTGGGGTGTGTGTGTCGTTTGCGCGTGTGGTTTTTTAGTGAGAAATATTCACGTGAGGCAGAGGAGGAAATTGTGCTGGGGGTCAGTTTTAAATTCTTAGTTTCCATTTTAATGTTGATTGAAGATTCTTGATGCAGCTATGTTTAAGTATCATCTAAACACAATCTGATTTTAACTAATTTTTGTAGAAAACTCTTTTTTTCTAGTAGCTTTATTTCTGTTTATACTTTGTTCTTCAAAATCAAAGCATTTAATTTAGTAAGGATCATAAATTAAGGTCTATTTACATTCTAATTTATTGGGCCTATTACATACAGATGCTATTCATTACCTATTATTATGAAAGAAGTAAGCCATTTCAGAATGAGTCATAAAATGAATTGAGTGGGCACAAAAATATGAATATTATAATTATCAATTATAGGAAAGAAATAAAAACTAAGTCTTTCCTGAATATCTTGTGAGGGCTAGGAACATACAGGGGTGCTGTAGTCCAAGGAAAACATTGATTCATTTAAATTTGTCCTCCATGTGAGTGAAGGGGCAATGCTAACTAATTTCCAGATAAGTAGATTCAGCACACCCAAGTCTGATCAGGAAGTTTTGCAGACAGCCATTCCTGCTTGCTTATTGCTGTGGTTCAATTGTAGTTCTCATTCTTCCAGAGCATAACAGCCAGACCCCTGTTGTGTCATCAAAGATCATCTTGCTTTTAAAAATAACCCTGTGCATGTGCCAGAGACACACTAATAAAGAATCTGACATGAGCCAAATCTTCCATCTACTACGGGATAATGCTGTCTGCAGTCAGAAGCAAGACTGGACAAAGATGCAGTCAATGCCAAGATGTGTAGTGCCTGTCTTTTTTTTTAAAAAAAGACCCCAGTGAGGTCACAGGTCATTTTAGTCTAAAAAGGAAGAAAAACAAGTAAGTAGATTTTACTAATGGCCATCCTGTGACACTTACAGTTAAAGGAGGAGAACAGGAGCCACGTCTTGGCAGTTTTATGTGCCTCATTTTGCATTTAGTCCAAGTCACTGACATGAGAATGTAACACAATCTACTTTGCTGGAAAAATTGGAAAACGATCTGCCTCTTTCTCTACTTATAATGTGAAATTGAGACTTCCAGTTTTCTTACTGTTACCCAAATTGCCCAATCAGGGGCAAACAAAAACACCTGGGCTTATCAATGTGTGTTTCCCTAGCTGAATGAAAATAGATCTGTTGGGTGAAAAAAAATTAGAATCTCATACAGTTTTGCAAAGAGTGTTTGAAGATTAAATAATCACACAGTACAACAGGATGAAATGAAATTAAATCTATGTACTTGCTGAAATTGCTTAACACCATGAGTGGAATTAAATGGAAAGAAAATTTCTTGATTTATTTTTTAAAAAAATCATAAAGCTCAAGATCAAGTCTTTCCCAGCAATTCCTCCAGCTCATCTATTATCAGTATTTCCTGGTTGTGTAGCTGCCTTTAACTGCCATTGCTTTGTTTCACAATCACAGATCACAAAGCAACTGATACTAGTTTACAATTTAACCGATTCTATCCATTTTACTGCCATTATTTAATGTAAACACCAGGAAAGAAACGTAACAGTCAGATGTAGATACCTGATGACGCACAACATAAAGATGGTATGAGGTCAGCTGCAATGGCAGCTGAAAAATATTTAAGTGAGAAATGTGACCTGCATTCCCAGGGCCATGTGCCAAGAGGAGGTCAGAGCCCTGAAGCAGACCTAGGTTCCTTCTAGGAAGTTTATGTTCTAACCATTAACTGGGAAAGAGTTTACAAAGAAAAAGGCGGGGAGGGGATGTGGAGGCTTCCATTTTAAGATTCTCCCCCCTTTTTTTCCCCCTGCCCATTCCCCTTAAGCAAGCTTCACATAATTGACTAATTTCAGATTTCTATTTTCCTGAAAAACTGAGACCATTTTGTGTGATTCTTTTCTAAGCATGGTAAAGGCACTTTTTATATATCTACCATATAAATATAACCAGGGTCACTCAGCTTTGAGTTGGATTTCTGACCCAGATCAAAATGTTACAGTTCTTCTAGAATGGTAATGATACAACTACCACGTATTTTATTGCATAATGCCTAGGAGTTCAGAGCATGGTACAGGTACCTCCTATTCCTGACTGCTTAGGCTTTAAGGGCACTGCAGTTCTTTACCAAGGTCAGATTAGATGGACTGAAGCTATAGCAACTCTGTAACAAGGCAGGTCAGAGAACCCGCATCACCACCCATCCGTATCAGATTACAGCTCAAGTATACAAGATCCCATGCTGGATTTCCCGAAAACGATAATGAAAAAAGACTAGCTTGCATCTGTCCCCAGTCATGCCTGACCTGTGTACAAAGCAGAGAGAATGCACCGTCCTATTGTTACTGTTCTCCAATTTCCTAAAAGAGAAAAACCTTTTGAAATGGAAACTTTAAGGTTTTATCATGTTGGAAATAATTATGAAAACCATCCTATTAATGTGCTCTAAGAATCTTTGGCACTAGGCAGTAGGTTGACCAAACCTCTTCTCAGTGTTCCTTGTTTTCTGTTTAACTTCCTTTCCTCATCCCTTCATAGACATGCCTTTTTCCCTTTTAAAATTTCCAATTCTTCTCTCAAAGCACAGAGCAACACACATGGTGAAAACAAAGAACAAAAAAGACTAGCAGAAAAGCAAGTCATACTTTTCATCTACTGCATTAACAATATCACAGTCTTTCATATAATAAGCTGGAGATTGTGGTTGATGTTTGCATATAATTTCCAGTGCTTAGGGTCAATGACACTACATTATAAAGTCATTTCCTTTCAGTAATGAGAATTAAATAACTTTACAAAAAGTGAATTTCTCATGAAGAAAGAAGGCAGAAGGTGAATCTGTCCATTTCGGGTGCCTAAAATGGGAATGAAAGTTTGTCTGCTGACTGAGAAGTGAGATGCTGATATAATTGTTTCAGACTTTATATGGTATTTCACATTTATATCATCTAAACTAATTGACAAGGTGCTTACTATTGAGAAGGCAAATTGTAAAAGAGAAGGCAAAAAGGTATAGAGATTTTTAATTCCTTAATTAATTTTCTATAGTGAAATACCCAGTCTATTGAACATCCAACATTAAAAACAAAAAACTCCCTAACTAACCTGTTCAAATAGATTAATCAAATTGAATATGTCACTCTGTGATACATTTTAAAATTACAGTCAGGAGACATGTTTATATTTTCTTCTGAGTAAAAGAAGTTGGTTAGGAGACATCATTTTGATGCTGAGGGGGTGTGTCCTGGGTTTATTTAAAAACAGCCAAGTCCACTTGTAAATGTTACATCCCGAAGGATTCTGTATTCATGGATGCCACAGTTATAAGACATATTTTTAATAAAATACTAATATTCAAAAGGGGAACATGGTGCTGTTGAGCATAGGTTGGCAAACCATAGCCCATGGGACAAATCTGCCTGCAGCCAGCTTTTGCAAATAAAGTTTTATTGGAAAACAACTGCAATCATTTGCTCAGATATTGTGTATAGATGTTTTTGTACTGCAATGACAGAGTTGAATAATTGTGACAGAGACTGGATGGCCTGCAAAACCTAAAATATTCATTTCCTAGCACTTCACAGGAAAAGTTTGGTGACTCTTGTGTAGCATAATGATTATCTACTACTTTTTTCCTCCTTGGGCATGAAGGATGACAGTAGAACTCCGGTATGTGTGCGTATATGCATGAGGCAGGCAAAGCATTGGCTATCACAGGCCACTTAGAAGTGAGTTGACATCACAGATAAAATTAGTCTTTTGTCACAGATCTGATTTCTTCCTGCAGTCAATAATTCACGTAATCATGCTGTTGCGCAAGGGGAATTCACAATTGGGGATATAGTTAGTTGCCTATAGCGTAACTCAGCCCTCTTTTAAAAAGGTAGATGATTCAAATTGCATATTTATACTAAGACAGTATCATCATGTATTTATGCCAGCAGGATGCTGTCATTGTGTGTCATAACAAACGGAGCATCCTGGGAGGCGTTAGATCATTCCAGATAATCAAACTCTGTTTCCAAATAGAGGTCATATCTTCCTGAAGTCAGGACGTCCATCTACTGTTTTTCAGACTTAACACGGCACTCTAGGGTCAGCAAAATTGGGTAATTGTTATCACTGTTTCAGACTTTTAGATCTGCCCAGAGGGACTTATCTTTCTCCCCCGTTTTATCGTGGTGAATATTATTGAAACTGCCAAGCCTTATTATACACATACAATTAAGCAATTACTGAGTCCACCTGCTCCACTCCAACTCTGAGAATCGTCATTTAAACAACAGAGTATGAAGCTGTCATTAAAGCTAAATCAACAGTAAACTCAGAGATAGGTCAGAGATTATTGCAGGTGCCAGGAGGGGTAATCATACTGCTCTAGTTGAGCTTTGACTTGTTTTATTTTTAATAACATATAAGCACTTTCACATACATTGTCACATGTAATCCTCACTGTAACCCTGGGGGTGGGAGGTAGGGCAAAGATCTTCATTTACGGGGTCATTTCATGGGAGACTCATTTACTCGCCAACATTTTAGAGCGAAACTATAAAGAGTCAACAATCCTATGGAGAAAATTAACAACCCATGGACAGAATACAAGAGATCTTCTGTTTAGTTTGCAGAACTACATGGTTAAATAATAGCTCTAAATCACATGGTTTAGCGATAGGAAGTGGCTCAGCTGGGATTAGAACCCAGGCAATATGGCTTCAGAGCATATGCACTTAACTTCTATACTGTCTAAAAATAACAAGTATATATTGAACAATTGCTGATTATTCATATTAAACACCCAAACTCCATTTACATAGTTTCTGCTCTGTGCTGAGTACACTAGGGAGGGCCCTGAAGATAGAATAAGAAGCAAGGCATTAAACAGATATATATTTATTTAGTTGTTTCTAAATTCTATTCAGTTTTTTCTACCTAAATTCTGATGGTTCTTTGAGGAAAAAGATCAGGGCACTACCGAATGTATAGCAGGAGGTCTGGACTGACTTAGGAAGAAGCAAATTTTCAGGGGTGTCTTCAAAGATGAATAGGAGTTCTGCGGAAGATTGGGGAAGAGAGATGCACAGAGGCATTGAGAACATACCAGGATTGGTATGCGTAAAGACACTCCGCATAAATAATCCTGGAAAACAATCACACATTCTCCTTGAATTCCAAATTCTACCAAACATTTGCTCCCTGATTCTTGACATACTTTCTTCCCCTTGGCCTCTCCTCTTCTAGCTTCCTTTATTTCTCTCTCTTCCTACTTCCATTTCTTTTGCAGGTTCCCTTTCCTGTGCTCACTTCTTTTTTTTTTTTCCTGAGATAGAGTCTCACTCTGTTGCCCTGGCTAGAGTGTTGTGGCATTAGCCTAGCTCACAGCAACCTCAAACTCCTGGGCTCAAATGATGCTCCTGCCTCAGCCTCCCAAGTAGCTGGGACTACAGGCATGTGCCGCCATGCCCAGCTTATCTTTTCTATTTTTGGTTGCCTGGCTAATTTTTTTCTATTTTTAGTAGAGATAGGGTCTCGCTCTTGCCCAGACTGGTTTCGAACTCCTGAGCTCAAGCAATCCTCCCGCCTCGGCCTCCCAGAATGCTAGAATTACAGGCGTGAGCCACCACGCCTGGCCCCTCTGCTCACTTTTTAAAGATTGCTGATCCTCAGAGCTCTGTCCTTGGTCCTATGCATTCCTCACTTTAACTCTCACATTGTATCATCCACTCCGTACATTTAATTACTATCGATATAGTAATAAGAACCGACTCTCTATATTCAGTTAACAAATGTGTTTTGAGAACCAGATCTTTGTTTTTGGCTTACTTCTAGTGGACCTGTCTCCTTAAAACTCTTACAGATATATTAACCTCCACTTGGCCAAACAGAAATCATTATTGTCTCCTCCAAAACCGTTCCTGCTCGTTGCTCTGTATACATTGACTAAACGAGAAATCAGGTTCCTTGCAAATCCTTTTAACACAGATTCCTGCCGCCCTCTTAATCCAGTTCTGTTAAATCTGCTTCCCAAAGCTTTTCTTAAATGTTACACATTATTTCTGCCCCCATTGCCATTACCTGGTTCTACTACTGCCTGCAGCACCTACATAACTGACTGTCTAACCCTTGCCAATCATTCCTCACACCAGCAGAGAATCTACCAAAAATGCAAGTCTGATTATGCCATAGCCTGCCTACACTTACATCCCCCTTAGGATAAATGCAAAACACAGACTTCTGTCTGTTCTGATTTCTACCTTCTACCACTTCAGTCTCACTTCTTGTCACTGCTCACCTCCGTATCTACATTCTACATATTTTCAATTTTTGTTTAGGCCACACTGTTTATTGTTTCTAGTTCTATTTTTTCTGCTACTTCTCCCTGTTCCATTTTGCTTGGCTCTCTCCTACTCATCCTCCTTGCCTTGGATTGGACTTCATGACATTTTCCATAACTCTGTACCAATAGTGGGACAGATTCTCCTACTATAGCTCCATAACTCTGTATTACCCTCAACATTACACTGATCACATTTTAGGGTACTGCTTATTGAATCATTTGTGAATACGGGGCACATATATCTTTAAGCTTATCTTTACAACGATAATAACATAGTACCTGGCATATGATAACCGTGCAATAAATACTTTGTTGTATGAATGAATGGTCTATCCTTGAAAGTCACATACATGTAACATCACAGAATAACATGGGCTTTTGCATGAGAGGTAAGTTTGCTTCTTGAGTCTGCCATGTATCTTCTGTATTGGTTTAACTTAACTTCTCTGAACCTCAATTTTTTACCTATAAAATAAGTAAAATAATATTCAACTCATAAAGTTGTTACAAATATTATACAGGTCTGTTAAAACTGGGTACATTTAATTGCTCAATAAATGTGACCTTTTAGCATTGTTCACTGATTAATGTCTTATGAAGTAGAACTTACATCAAATGCCTATGTGTTCAGAGGATGCTGGTGTGATGTGGCAAGACATACTCCTTTCCCTTTTATTTCATTTCTCGAAGAAGTGTGTTAATATTGAAATCTGATGTTCTCTCATATCCTATCCGATCTTCCAAAGAAGGCCCACTCGCAAGGGGTCACATCACTTACTTTGTCCACCATTGAAAGTCCTATTTGTTGGTTAGTTACGGTTTTAGTTTTTTACTGTTGTATTAACAGTAACAAATTGCCATAAACTTGAGGGTTTAAAACAAATTGGATTTATTATTTTATTGTTCCAAAGGTTAGAATTCTGAAACTGGTCACACTGGGCTAAAGGAGAGCCATTGCCTTGCTTTTTCCAGCTTCTAGAGGCTTCCTATATTACTAGGCAGGTGGTTCTTCTCCATCTTCAAAGTCAGCCATGGCTTTATTCACACTGCATCACTCTGACAATGACTCTTCTGCTTCCTTCTTTCACACGTAATGACGCTTGTCATTCCATTAGGCTTGTCTGGACGACCCATGATAATCTCCCTTTCTTAAAGTCATGTAATTAGCCTTAATTCCATTTGCAACCCTATTTTCTTTGCCATGTAAAGAGACATATTAACAGGCTCCAGGGATTAGGATGTGGACATCCTTGGGAGGGCATTATTCTGTCTACTGCAGCCACTCTATGCCAGGGACTAGACTAAGTGTGTCACTGTCATAAGCCCAGGTAATGCTCCCAAATGTCCTAGGAGGTAAATATGATGGCTCCGCTTTGTAGATAAGAAAAAAAAAAACTGTAAGATGTGCTTTCTTGCTGGTCATAACTGGTCACTGGCAGAAAAGGGTCCTGAGCCTCTTTCTGCTGTGTGCCACGGAGTTCTGTGTTCATTCTTTTGCATTGAGGTCCTAAAGCCTTTTGTACAGAACATTTCTATTTCTATCACCTCCCATCCTTATCAGGCACTGACTCCAGGGCTTTTCCCAGTTCACTGTGAGATAAATGTATGCACATTAACACCCAGGGTGTTAACTGAGATACATTTTACTCACCCTGCTCTGCAGCAATAACATTGGCAGTTCCAAATACACAAGCCAGTACCCCCATTTCAAATAAGAAACATAAAATTCGCTTGTACAGAAATTAAAAAAAAGAAAAATGAATACAAATAACAAAATCTTTACTTTGTAAAAGTTGAAGCAGTTTTTAAAAATTTATATTTGGCTGGACAAATAAAAATGGTACATATTTATAATGTTCAACGTGATGATGTTTTTGAAGCAGTTTTAAAAATTGTAAATGGAGTGACGGCTTTGAATACAGAAAGCTACCCTGAAAACCCTTCTATTCCATTTACTTCTTAATATCAGCATAATATTGAAATATGTCTTGCATGAGAGTGAAATTGCTCTGTTCTTATGTACTGAATTCTGTTGTAAATGTCGTTAGGATATATTCCAATGTGTTTGACTCATGTACGGAGGCTGTGCTTTATGAATCAGATGTTACTGTGCAATAAGATATATGCCAATAAATTATAGATTTGGAGGAAAAAAACTCAGAAAAACATTTGAATCAGTTTTACTGATGGCATCTTACAAGCAATCCAAATTCTGTTTAAAGAACTCCTATGTGTTTTTAAGTGTAAAGAAATGCTAAATGATGTTCTTACACCTACGAGGTAATTCTGTAGATTACATTCAGTTTGCAGAGTTCAGCATGACCTTGCAAGGTAACCAGGCAGAGCTGAAACTTCCCTTCTCCCACCCCAATCCATTAAGATTTCTGTTTTAATTCCTTTATCAAATATTTCCTTTCCCATGGTGCAGATACGGTGCTAAAAGCTTTGAAGATAGACTTTGTTTTAGTCCCTATTTCCTGTTACCCTTGAGATTCGGGCTGCAGAGAGAACTAAGGAGGAGAAAGGGAATCAGGTTTATAATTACTCTAACGGGTCTAAAGACAGGTTTAATCTTTATTCCCATCAAGGTAATGAAACAGAATGACATTAAAATTCTTTCCATTCTGTGTTTTCTCGAGTCAAAGAAAAAGAAATAATGCCGTATTGCGCTGGAAAATATACAAACCCTCTTGGGATAACAAACATAATTCATTCTCACTCAGGCAACCGGTGAGATCACTTCCTGGTTGCTGAGCTTATAGGTTATTGAAACCGCTGGGGTTTTGTTAAATATAGCCATCTAATAAATCTGCCCCTTCTTTTAATGAGGATAATGGTGATAAATTTCCTTATGGGTTTTTTTCTCCCCATTAGGGTAACTTTAAGAAATCCCCAATAACACATATGTCACATAGAGTTGGGTGGAACTGAAAAACCCCGCTGTATCTGTTGCTGTGGATTGGCAAGAGAAGGCACTAAGTACCTGAATCATGGTGATGGGGTAAGTTGAGATAGCACTTTGTTTTCTTTGAGTGGATTAAACGCTGTTTAAAACATTGGGCAGTTTTGAACCGAATATATCTCCTTAAAATCTATCTTAAAGGAAAAAACCATTTCTCATATATTTTCAGGCCAAAACAGAGGTGATGCCCTTATTTTAAGCTTTAGGAGTATTCTAAAAATAGCCTTTAAGCAAAAGTAAATACAAATGTCCTACAAAAGCATCAGGACACTTTCTTATTAAGTATTTAAGGGAGGCAGGTGGTGGAACTTAAAGTTGCTTTCTTTTACTGTACAAAAATCACTGTATTTCCTCTCCATATAAAAGCACATTTGTAGTAAGTGTGGTAGCTGTGGCTTAATTGTAAGGCACTGGATCAGCAGTCAGAGTTCTCAGATTCAACTACTGGAATGCTTCATACACACTCTAAATTTGGGTGATGCCTACCCCCACGGAACTTCAGTTTCTGCATCTTTAAAAGGGGAAATAATATGACGAACCTCGCAGTCTTTGTGGGGTTTACATCTACCCATTCGTTTAATATTAATTGAGCTACTAATAAAAAAATAATAGTAGCAGAAACTAACATTTATTGAGCTCTTTCTACACACTGGGAATACCCTTGGCCTAGAATAAGTTACAAGTTTACCTAAATATTGCTCTTCTCTGGCCCCAGGGAAGCCAGAATACCCAGACAATGGCCACAAACAGCAGCATCTTTTAAATCTAGTGTTTGGTATACATATCACTTTCTCAGTGTTCCAGAACATAGAAAAGGTTGGAAAGCCTAACTCATACACATTAAATCATAAAGTGTATTATAACGTATGTTAGAGTTAAGGAGACTGAGGCACAGAGAAGTTAACCAAATTGGCCCAAGTCACAGGCCAGGTAAGAGGCGAAACTGTCCTTTGAGTCTAGGTTTATCTGATCAGGGGTATGCTCTTATTTACCAAACTGTACTGCACTTGCCATTAGTTTAGTTTGCTTATCAGATAATTTTAGTTTACTCCTTTTTAAGACACATGGTAGGATTTCAGTTTTTCCCTCTTTGAGTTTGGTGTGGCCAATGACTTGCTTTGGCCAATTAAATAAGAAATGACTTGAGTCAGTTCTGGATAGAGGCTGCAAGAGCCTCCTTTCCCATTGGAGCAATGATTGTAGAAGCCCATGACAAGATGATGCCTCCGTTAACTTAAGTGTCACTGTAACAGACCGCAGCAAGTAAAACTACCTTTTGTAATGCACGTAACATAAGTAAAAAAATACAAATTTTTTTGTTTGTTTTATTAAGACTGAGATTTGGGGGATGTTTGTAACATCAGCATAACCTAGCCTGTCCTGAGTCAATTATGCTGCTGCCAGATCTGTCAGTGATGTGCTGGTAAATCGTCTCTCCAAGATTAGGGGAAGCTCTCATTTGTAATGTTGAGTAATTTTTGTGGAGAAAATACTCCCACTGCTATGGTATGAATACCTGTGTGCCCCCAAAATTTGTATGTTGAAACTTAATACCAATGTAACAGTATTAAGAAGTAGCAATTGCTATGGTCTGAATGTGCCCCACCCAAATTCATAGGTTGGAAATTTAATCCCTAATGCAACAGTGCTGGAAATTGGGGCCGAATGGGAGGTGTTTAGAATATGAGGACTCTGCTCTCATCAATGGTTTAATGTTGCTATCAGAAGGGCTTGCAGGAGTGGGTATAGGTCCTTCCCCCTTCTGCCTTGTGAAGACACAGTATTCCTTCTCTCTTGAGGATATAGCAACAAGATACTGTCTTGAAACCAGAAAAAGAGGCTGCCAGTGCCTTGATATTAAACTTCCCATCCTTCAGAGCTGCAAGGAATAAATCCGTTGTCTCTATAATTACCCAGTCTGTGGTATTCTATTATGGCAGCACAAAACCGATTAAGACAGGGCATTTGTGAGGTAGATCCCTCATGAATAATACTCACATCCTTTTAAAAGAGACCCCAGAGCGACCCTGGCCCTTCCCTCCATGTGGGGTTATACTGAGAAGATAGGCACACATGAAGAATGGTCCTTGCCAGATGCCAAATTTGCTGGTATCTTTGACTTTCTAACCTCTACAATTGTGAGAAATAAACTTCTGTTGTTTATGAGCTACCCAATTCATGGAATTTGGTTATAGCAGCTCAAATGGACAAAGGCACCCATGATGGCTGATTTCAAGCTACCGACATGATGGCGCTGAATGTAAAATTGGGACGAGATGGACAAAATCAGCTCTGGCTAGCCAGTAGGCCACCTCGATATACCACGGCTTAGAGGATATGGTAGTACGTGAAATAGATGAGACTCCTGACTTCACTGAGTTTGCAGCCTAGACCAGAAAAATTAAATGAAATAATAGGCAAATATATATATGTATTTTATCAATAAATATAGTGACTGAAGTAAGGAGATTTTCTATCCTTAAGAGCAAGTCTTTCATAACCTGGCATCTGTAAGAGGAAGGTGTTGGGATTGCTGTTACATGGAACATCAAAAACTATATGCTTATTGGAGTGCACATCAATGTCAACCTATAGAAGAATGATTGATTCCTTTCGAAATGAGTACCAATCCAGAATTTAGCCATTATTAATATTTAGCCATATTAGAAATATACAGCATGCCAATTATACTGTACTTATGTATATATTATGACACCAAATTCTTTTTTGCATCAACCTACACCCTCATACTCTTCCAAATAATAACACCACTTAGGCATTTTAATAATTTCAATACAGACTGGGACTGTTGTAAGTAAACATTCAGAAACATGTGGTCACTATGTGACCCTCTGTGGAAGAGACCGACTAGATGCTTACCAACCCTATTCTATTAATATTTTTTCTAGACACACAAGAAGACTACATTTCTCAGCCTTCTTTGTGGTAAATGTGAGGCTGGGGAAGAAATGATGTACGTGATGCTCCGGTCATACATGATTGTCCTTGCTTTCTCTACTTGCGGGTTGGCTGGCTGAATGTGGAAGACTCAGTAAGGGACTCCAAGGTGCCACGAGAGGAAACAAGCCAGAATTCCCAAATCATTGGTGTAAGCCCAGCTGCTAAATGCCGATCGGACTTCCCACTGAGTCACTTTCTATTGTTGTAGTTACAGAAGTGAGTGTTAAGAACCCCAATTAATACCTCTTCTTAGACAAGGACATATATTATATTTGCTTGGAATAAAAACATTAGCATGTTATTTTGTATTCTTATATGCACAAAGAAACTGGAGCACAGACTATTTCAGTAAAACAATTTGGTAAGCTGTGACACAATTTAGAGTACCTAAATAAAAAGAGGTAACCCAGAATGGGTGAAGAACATAACTTTGCTGTTTTTGGAGCATTAAAGTTTACCAAAGATAGAAATGAATAATTGTTTCATACATCTTTCAAGCAGAGGAATTGAGCTATACCCTCTCTCTCCATTCTTAACCTTTAAAAGGTAGCTGGGGAGCTTCTTAATATAAAGTTATTTTTAGAAATGTTGACAATAGTTAGGTAAACATTATGGCATATTGTCAAATCCAGCAAATTTGATTTGGATTGATCAAAACGTTCCAATTCTTGATGCATTAACACCTCACAGGCTCTTGTTCAGTTCTTTGCACATTTATACAAAAAAGCAAGTGTTTGCTAAAACTTTGTGGTAAAGTAATTAATAGTTTGTGGCAGACACGGGCTTTTGCCAACCACACGGCCCTTCAAGGGAGGACGTGCTGTCCACCTGCAGGGAGTATAGTCAACACAGGCTGCCTGCTGTCATCTCCTTCAGTGTCTGCCTCAGCTGCAGAGAGCTGCCTCACCGCTGGTCAGGCGGTGCCATACTGCCACTCATCCAGTGACTGATCCGGGCTGGATTGACCAGTGATGTTCACTCTTCAGCTCCCCAGTGAGTCGGCTGAGGATCTGTCTGGCCTACATCCCAGCTGACTTGTTCCTCTATCCAAACCTGTCTCCTCCTCTTTTCACAGAGGCCAATCCACAATATACATCTTTCACCCCAAATTTTATCTCCTTCTGAGAACCCAATCTGTGACACAGACGTTTGAGGGGTTGGACAACTGAAAATAATACATCAATTTAAAGTTCAAATGGGAATATAACTATTGCTCTACCAGAGACACACTGATCAATCATATGCTACTGATAGTGGAATGAAGGCTAGAGATTTTTAATCTTACCTCAAACTTTCTGACTGCTTGTTTTTACCTTCCTTTTCACTTTACTTACTAAGGTATTAAAATATATTTTATAAAAAATTTATAGTAAAGGACACTGTTTTCTTCCCCTATCCCAGTGGAGGAAGGGAAATTAATTCATCAATTAATTCAATACAGCCCATGGTTGTCAGAAACCACCGGAATCTATAGCAATAAGTGGTATATCAGCATCTCACCATTTCTTTGTAAAACAAAAACATATTTGACCCATAGATGTTGGCAAGTATTATTTTTACTTAGATCTGTACTTTAGTTTCATACTCCCTCCCATAATAGAGTGTATTTAACAATATAAAGGCAAAAGTAATCTAATATCTTTCAATATTTGTCTTCACCATGATTATAAACCTCTGTCCATATAATTTTATATGATGGTTAATCTTAGCATTGCAGCCACTAAACCCTAGCTTGGTTGTTTACTAAAATAATGAATACAGTTCATCCCAGTTTCTACTACTATATCTTTCTGAAGAATAGAGTTGGTATCACTCTTACAGAGAGCTGTGAAAATTATTGTTAACTATGTTATGAGATGGGGACATTATGCAATCTCCCCTTTACAAAAATATCTCTCTGAATGGTCTGCCATGGAGAGTGGCATTTACCATTAAAGATTCAATTCTTCAGATTATGAGGAATTAGTAACGCTTATTAGGGTATTTTTACGAGTCAGTTGCTATTACAAATAACTTACATGAATTATCCTAATGAGTCCTCAAAGCAACCCTATAAGAAGGGCATCCAGCATCCTCATCGTTGTTATCCCATTTCACTGATGAGGAAAATGGGACACAAAAGTGCCCATAAATAAACATGCCTGGAGTCATGCAGTTAGCACAGGTAAACCAGGATTCGTACTAGAGCAGCCTCTAATTCACTAGGCTATACAACTAACGGTTGAGGTACTGCAGTTTCCATGAGTATCTGAGTAAAGAGTAAATACCAGTAAAAAAAGATAACCCCACATAAATTATTATTAGTTGTACCTCATAAATGTTTTTTATTTAAGTGCCTAAGTAACTGAAGTCCAAGGTAGAATTAATTTATCAACTTATCTAGTATTGCCTTGGCATGCTGGGTCATAGCAAAATAGGATATAAAATGGGATGAGCAGGGGTGAAGAGGAAGGAGGGATGGACCTAAAACAAGCAGAGCTCTCTGGAAAGGGGAGGTTTGCATGGGGAGCCACATGGAATGGGCTCCTTGGGGCCAGTAGAGAGAAACACAAAGACCGTGAATGTCTTGTATTTTGGGGCTAGGTTTTGGTGTACAGAAAGAGAAAGCAGCATGGTGCCAAGAAATGATTTTCCCTCTGGCTGGTCTTTTCCTACCTTATTTTAAATTCTCTTTTAACACTGAAGCACAGTGAGAGGATGATGCTCCACTTTGAATTTTCAACTGGATTCAGATCTGTCTGCAACTCTAAAGCTATAGAATAATGTTTATTTCACAAAATTAAATGTGAAGGGCATTTACATTGCCTATAAGATGTATAACTTGGGCACATAAGTGACTTAATAGTTAAATAACCAGAAGTTTTCTATTTAGAGGACTTAATTTCCACCAAAATTTACAATGTATGTTCTGTGGATTTTTTTGTGAGTTCCCTTATTCAATATGCACTCTTATAAAATATGACTATAATTCTTTGTGTTCTAGCATCAGATAAATTACACAATTTACTAAGTGCTTTAATTTTTCAGCACACTGAATCCTCAGGAAAAAAAATGAAAGCATGATCTTTCTTCCCCTCAGCTTATCAAAGAAAATCCAATTGAAAGACTTTTAGAGAGGGAGTCCACTTCCTATATCATCACTTTTCTAACTTTCGGTTCCAGTTCCACATTCCTCCAAACATTTTTATGGCTGATCAAGTCCTATAATAAATAACTAACTTTGTAAGGGGAAACTTTTTGCATGGGCTGATTGCAATGTACGTAAATTACTTCGAAGTTGGGCAGATCTCTTTCTAGAGACAGGAACTCTTCCTTTTACTATTTCTCCAAAATGTTCTTGACATTCTGGTCTTTGTATTAAATAAACAAAATTCCTATACTGAATTCTTACATATCATACGTATGACAGTGCTAAATTACCTTTCAAAAGCAGCAAATGTTTCAGCATGTCTTCTTTAAAAAAAAAACAAACTCAGTTCTAATTTCTTAACTGCTGAAAAAGAGCAGAGCTCACATCGAATGTGACTCATGATTAAAAATCTGATGCCTTTCTCCCTCGTCCTTCTGCTTCTTTAAAACTCAGTCATGTACTCAGTCATTTTCTGAGTCAAAAGTATCATGAATTTATTGAGTGGGAGCGGAGGGAATGTTTAGCTTAACTTTTCACGATAATTCAACCAACCACTCCAAGAATGGGGGAGAATAGTGTTAACAATTGTAAGGTATAAATATTGCAGTGTATATATTGGTCATCTCCCATCAATTTATTCCTGTGTAACCAGCTGGCAGAATGGGTAAATGGCTACCTAGGAAAAAAAAAAAAAAAACTGGGTTGGGTTTACAATACTACAGTAGTCTAGCTGCTCTGAGCTTAGGTCTCTAGGATAGAAATGCCCACACGTGGCAAATAGTGGAACCAACTTCCCTCCCTCCCCTTCTGTACTATTCTGTCCAGAAGTCCTGACAGCTGTTCTAATGGACAGGTGCTTTCCCACCCCTAATCATGGGAAGTGGTATAATGGTTTAGGAATAAAATGATGAGTTCATCTCCTAGAATTCTCGGATGGGTGGATGATAATCCTCATAGGTATCCAAAGCTACTTAGGAGGTCTGTCCCATACGGCAAACAGAAATCATTTTTGTCCTTGTTAAGAGCTCAGTGTGTTTAATGTGAAGAGCTTGGTGTGTTTAATCTGATCTTTGATCCAAAAGACTGGGTGTGGCATTTAAATATGCTCTTTCCTACTTAATATCAACATGACCACGTTTTTATTCTGATATGTATTAATAATTAACACAGTTCCAATATTTAAAATTCAACCAATGCTTACTGAGTAGCTACTATATGCCAGATACTGGGCTGGATCCTATTGGTGATACATTGGTAAGTTAAATATGATCTCAACTTGAGGAGTCCTGCCAGATGCCCTTTCCAGAACAAACTGGATCTGACTAAGGAAGGGACCATAAGCAAGGAAGGGACTTAGTCTTTGGCACAGACCAATAGGTTTAAAAAAATAGGGGGTACTTTGCCCCACAGGGGTCATTTGACAATGTCTACAGATATTTTTGATTGTCACAACTGGAGGAAAGGTATTGGTGCTATTGGCATCGAGTGGGTAGAGGCCAAGGATGCTGCTAAACAGTCCATGAGGCACAGGGAAGTGCACCACGCCTCCCCCCTTAACAAAGAATGATCTGACCCAAAATGTCAGTAGTTGTGAGGCTGAGAAAACATGCAATAAAAAAAATTCTATAAATAATTCAGATGGGGTAGAAAACAACTTCTGGCTTTTCTCCAAATAAGACTGTTCCATTGCAAGAATAAAATCTTATATTGATCTTTGAGGACAGAAGGGGTTCCCTTTGGTCAGGGATAGCCTCAAATATTAACATAATTGAGAAGTCTTTGAGTGTAAGAACATTTTCTAAAGGCCCTCTGCTTTTAGGGCCCACACAGTTACAAATGAGATATACCCACCAACTAGTCCTTAAAATAATAATAGCAACACCAACTACTAACCCATGTACAGCACTTAGTATGTGCTGACCACTCTTCTAAACACATCTCACGTTAACTTCACAACTAGGTTAGTGAAGTGGGTACTATGATTATGCCAGTTCTTGTAGATTAGGAAACTAAAGTATAGAGCAATTAATTAGTGATTCTGTGGTCACACAGCTAATAAGGGGTAGAGCCTTGATTTTAACCCCAGGGGTTTAGCTTTAGAATCTCTGCAAATAGCTAATTACCTCTTCCTACATTCACTACTGAAATTTCATTCTATTTCATCTATAGTCCAGGTATGTGATCTTAGAGAAGTTATTTCTCTGGGCCTCATTTTATCATCTGTAACATGGACCTATTACTCTGTTTGGTTGTGGTAGGGTTTTAAAGAGTCCCTATAAGAAATTTAGAACTATGCCTATAACAAGTAAATTCCTAGTAAGTTTTACCCATAATGATGATGATGGTTCTTCCTCAAGGCATGTGCATTTTAAGATAGCCTGGTATAGTGGAGAGAACATGAATAGCTTTTGGAGTCAAATAGAGTTGGTCCATACCCTTTCATTGCCTGTAATTAGCTATGCAACTTTGACAAGCTAAGAAGCTCTCTGGGCCTTGTTTTTCTTTGTTTTTGTTTTCAATTTGCTAATTGGAAATAACCCTCTGGAAAAAATAATCGTAAATTTTTTGTGTTTGACCTAAACACCTCCCATTAAGCCCCACCTCCTAACACTGTTGCATTGGGGATTATTTCCAACACATGAATTCTGAGGGACACATTCAGACCATGGTGTCCCTGTTATGAGGATATTGCCCTCTGTGCTTAGATAGCCAGTGGGTGGTCACTAAGAAGTTTTGAATGATAATGGTAAATCCAGTGTGTGTGTGTGTGTGTGTGTGTGTGTGTGTGTGTGTGTGTGTGTGTGTGCAGCTGCACACATGAACAGGCATGTGCACATGGAAAACCAAAGAAAAGTGAAAAGAGTTGTGTAGAGGGGAAGGGCATGCCTCTAACCCTCGCTTGGGTCAGGCAAAGACATAAAATGTAACCATAATGTTTGTACCCTCATAATACCCTGAAATAAAAAAAATAAATAAATAAAACCATAATGAGATACCATCTTACACCAGTAAAAATGGCTATGATTAAAAAGTCAGAAAACAATAGATATTGGTGAAGATGTGGGAAAAAAATGGGAATGCTTATACACTGTTGGTGGGAATGTAAACTACTAAAACCTCTGTGGAAACAGTATGGAGAGTTCTCAAAGAATTAAAAATAGAACGGCTGTTTGATCCAGCAATCCCACTACTGGGTATCTACCCAAAGGAAAAGGAATGATTATACCAAAAGGATACCTGCACCCATATGTTTACCACAGTGCTATCACAATAGCAAAGATATGGAATCAAGCTACGTGTCCATTGACGGATAACTGGATAAAGAAAATGTGATGTGTATATAGATAGATAGATAGATAATTACTTAGATAGATAGATAGATAGATAGATAGATACACACACACCATGGACTACTACTCAGCCATGAACAAGAATGAAATGATGTCTCTTGCAGCAACATGGATGGAATTGCAGGCCATTATCTCAAGTAAAATAACTCAGAAACAGAAAGTCAAATACCACATGTTCTCACTTATAAGTGGGAGCTAAATAATGTGTATACATGGGCATAGAGTGTGTAATAATGAACACTGGAGACTTGGAAAGGTGGGAAGGGAGTGAGGGATGAGAAAGTACCTAATGAATACAATATATACTATTCAGGTGATGGTTACACAAAAAGCCCAGACTTCACCACTATGCAATATATCTACGTAACAGAACTGCACTTGGACCCTCTAAATCTATAAACAACAAAATTTGGAAAAAAAAAAAAAAGAGTTGGCATTCCTTGTATATCTGAGCCTATAGACACAAACCCTTTTAGCAGGCAGTCCAGAAGGGTTGATGCAAGGCTGGGCAATGAAAAACTGGTTGTGGTAGATGGTTTCAGAGTGTAGTGGCAGTTGGTGTGGCTGGAAACTGGGAGTATATGGACATTATCTTCAGATTTTATGATTAAAACGTTGCCCATGACCCAGCATTTGTCCTGTCTTAGATTACTGTATATTTCTACAACTCATTCCTCTTATATACTATGGCTTTTTGCTCTTTAAAGACATTTAAATAGAACTGTCTCTCTAAAGACATGTCTTCAAGAAAGCTCATTTTTAGGAAAACAAACTATATAATCTTGATTAGGATGGAAGTGTGTAGACTTGGAGTCAGCATGGTACAGGATTGAAAGGCACTTGGGCAGTCACTGATGACAACTCCAGCTGTTGTACAAATCAGTTATCACAAAAGACTGAAGAGTGGAGGATACAACACAGACCCACGTAGCTCTAGGGTCATTAAGCATTGTTTTAACACACTGGCTGTTTCCAAAGAAATTATCTTTTTACTCAAATGCAGAGAATTAGTAACTACGAAGGTTGGCTCATACAATCAGTCTATGTTATCTTTTGACTAATACAGATATATGCTGGTTTTGGTAAAAGACTCCCAGTCCTTAGTTTGATTTTTAAAAATTACTTCTTCTGGTTTTTCAGAAGAGGAAATTTGATTTATTAATTTATTCTATTCTAATCCACATGGTCTAGAGAAAATCTATGAATCAGCTTTGTGGTTTATCTGGTGAATGTTAGGGTCAAGTAGCGACCATATTCTATAGTTGCTAACTAGTTAAAGGTGATGTCAATGAATGTATTTGTACAATGCAAAAGGGGTATTTGAATATAGAAGTCTCAATTTCCTTTGTCAGTGCCTCCTTTCTTTTGCCATACAGTCCTCTAATGGATTCCACTCCCAATCCGAGTTAGGAGACATAGAAGACATCAGATGCAAAGGAGGTACACAGGGTTCACACCTTCCTTACAAGATGGCTTCTTGCTTCTCCTAAAACTGTAATGATGATTGATGCCCTATCTTTCTCAAAGAGTCCATGAGGATAAATGGCTTCAATCTCCAATTGCCAGAAGAAATCCAAGTCCCCAGATGTCCATTGTCACCTGGATATGTATATGCCTCTATCTCCTGTGGTTCCATCACTCTACAAACCATCCCCCTCTGACCTTGGAAATTGTATGCCACCATGAGTAAATACCCCAATATGTCAACTCTTTTCTCTAAAAATCTTTCATCTTTTTGCTTTAACACTAGTCTTCCCAAATCTCCAGAATCACCTGGAGCACAGGTGAGGGGCCTGACCCCCAGTGTCTCTGATTCAGCAGGTCTGTGGTAGGGGCCCAGGACTTGCATTGTCATCAAGTTTCCAGAGGATGCTGATGCTGCTGGCTTGGGGACCACACTTTGAAGACCATTCCTATAATAGAAACTTGGTTCCCCCTGTACGTTCTCTCCTCCATAGGCCTCTCAAATGGTGGCCGTTATTCCATTCACTCTCCAAGTGCAATTATAAGTTAGGATTGTTGTGGTGTTTGTTTTGCTTCAACAGGTGTTTCTATATATTTCCCCTTCCTTCCCCAAATATTCTAGAAATCCATCAGTTTATACCACCTGCAATGCTTTTTGTTGTGGTTTTCTAACAAACTTTCAATTATTCCCCCTTCCTCATTGAAAATTTTTAGCATCCAACTGTCTTTCTCTTTTCTATCATGCTTGCCAACATTCTTGGTGTCTTCACCATCTACATAGATGACTCAAGATCCTATCGCTATTTCTCTATCACTTCGTCCTCCTCCTTAGTCTCCTCCTGACATAGTTTAGATTCCAGACCCAAAAACTCCCTTGACTTTCTCTTCAAGAAAACCTTCCTATACTTTCCTAGCACAATGCTAAACCTGGCTGAACCCTACTCTGCCTCTTTTGGGCCTGGCCTCAGGAAGCCTTACACAGCTGGAAAACAAAACAAAACACAAACGACCATGCTGCCATTTCCACTTTAAATATATGATTTCTAAAAACCTCAAATGGGCTTGTAGCACAATCATAATACAGTTGTCCAGTGTGGCAACCGGTAGCTGGAGCTGAGAAGGAGCTCAAAGTCTCAGGCAAGTGGTTGTAAGTTTGGATCCTGGAGTCAAACATATCTGAGTCTAAAAGTCTCTGACATTTACCAATTGTGTGGCGTGGGGAAAGATATCTAGTCTTTTTACTACTTTGTTGCCTAATCAAGAAAATGGGAAAAATAATAGTTTATGCTTAATAAGTTTTTTTTTTGTGAAGACTATATGGCATACAGCATGTAAAGTATGTAGTACATTGCTTGGTTACTAAGTAATCACTTAGTAAATATTGGCTATTATTATCAATAGGCCATTGAACCTATAGCCCATACCTTAATTTTTAACCATGCAGATATCTTTGGAACATAAAGTTAAAGTTAAGCTCCTCCTATATTTATTGTTTTCTCCAATACCAGTTCCTACAAATGGTGTGTGAGTGAGCGTCTTGTCACAGCATGGATTTCATTGGCTAAATTGAAGGATTGTTATTCAATATTCCATAGACCTAAAGTAAGCTTTACAACTTGGTATTTCAGGAGAGTCAGTCTATCAGCACATGTGTGAATGCTTTTCCTGGAATAATTAAATGTTTTCTAAGTCAAGCTATTCCCTTTCCTGCACCTTCCAACACACAGAGCAAATGAAAACGATCTTTTAGGAGGCAGTAACACACTAATAAGTCAGTTCTCACTTTATGATGTAGTAAATTCTGGTTTCCTTAACAACCATTAAGAGTACCATTTATGAAATGCAGTCAAATCATTGATAGAGCTAAGAACAAGTGTGAAGCTTTGTTTCCAGAATTCAGTTCATCATAGATGCATTCAGATTACTTTTAAAACCATTATTTAATGACATAAGAATAAAGAAAGGAAGGGACTTAGGAGCAACTAAGAGTGGACAGAGGTCTGGTAGGAATATTTTTATAAATCAGAAAAAAAAAGTAAAAAAAAACACTAAAGGACAAACTACAGGTAAAATTACACAGGGTAATAACCACTGGGAAACTCCCATTAGTAATAGCAAGAGAAAGATGAGGAGGTAATGATTAGTGATAATGGCCATGGACTTACTAATGTCTGTTCTCCCATCTGTCTCCAATGCTAGGAAACCATAAACATCTAATTATACTAAGTTTAACATCTTGATAAAAAGCCCTTGCTTATTCCTTAGTACTCTTGGAAAGCAAATAATATATTAGAGCAAAGGTTATTATAAAATTGAGATTGCTGCGGATAGTTTTGTTAGGCACTAGTTTTCTCCCCAGCAACAGATCCTTTTAAAAAAATATTGATGAGATTTAGAACATCATCATATTATAATACGTAGATACAATCTGAAAAATTCCTGGAAGATACAAATGCTTCCTTTAGTGCCAAAACAAAAAGGAAAATAACATAGCCAAACGAAATTGTTGGGTGAATGACAGACAAGCAAATGAAGGCACTCTTACATTCAGAACAAACCATTTTTTAAAGCTACTACAGAGTAAGAGAAATAGTTACCAGGAAACGGAGAGAATGTGAAAATAATTTTCATAATAGTAAAATCATTTCTATACCTATGACAAATTTCTTATTCTTTTGTAAATATGTTTTATATTATTTATTTATAAGTGCCCTACATACATTAAATCAACATAAAACTAGCATAGCAAGGCCATTAGTATCTTTTGAAGCATGCTCTTAAAGCATAGGATTGTCGAAAGAATAACAAGTTAATGTATGTGAGTGACTGGAACCATACCTGGTATAAATGAAGTGTTCAATAAATGTTATTAAAAGTTATAATCATCACTGTGAGCAATATATACATATCCTGACTTATGAGATAGAACAAACCATTACTAGTTTTTAAAATATATGCAGGTAAATTTTCCCTTAGCAAAGACACTTTTTTTTTTTTTTTTAAAAAAAAGGAGAAATTTAAAAATGACTGGTTTACCAGATAATAAACCATATCAGAGCTGGGATGGGAAAAAAGATAAATGAGCAGGAAAAAAAGGAACAGATTATACTGCCAAGAGATACTATCTGTAACACTGGTTCTTAGTATTTCGAGTCATACTTGATAGGATCTGAAATCTCTGGAAATATAGCACCAGTTTCTTTTTAAGTAAAATTTCTTGTTTTTAAATTATAGTATAAAATAGATTCACGCAATTACACAAATCACATGTGTGCAGTGTGATGAAATTTTATAAGATCATATAATCATGGCCCATATCAAAACATCTAACCTACTGGCACCCTAGAAAGTTTCTCTGATCTCATCCTTACAATTACCTTCTCATATAATTAATCACCATTTTAACTGGTAGCTCGTATTTTAATTTTGCTTGTTTTTTTTTTAACCTTGTGCAAGTATAACCCTTCAGGTCAGGCATCTTTTCTTAACAATATGTTTGTATAATTTATTTATTTAGTCTGTCATAAACTTTTCATTCTTGTATAATATTCCATTGTATGAATTTGCCTAATTTATTTATTATATTATTGATTTACATGGGTTATTTCTAATGTTTAATATTATATTTCAGGTTTGGGGTATTATTTTATATTGTTTAGCATATTATTACTAGTATATATTCCCCATGTTTTTTTTTTCTTTTCTTATTTTCAAATGATCAAATATTTCTTGTTCAATTTTTCTTTTCTATTAGCTAGTTATACATTATTTTGTTATTCAGTTAGTATCTTTTAGTGTACTTCTAAGAATCAAATTACATGTATTTTAGACTGTCCTACCATGTTGCATGTTTCCTTTCTGTATTGTCTCTTTCTGGGGATTTAGTATAATATTTTATGTATCTTCTAACTGAATCATCCTTTCTTCTGTTCTATCTAATCTTTTGAGTTCTTAATTTCAATTACAGTGTATTTTTTCAGCTCTGGAATTTCCACTTACAGCTTTCTGAATATATTAATCATCATTATCATAACTTTTCTATCTGAAAACGCCAAATTCTGAATCACCTCTGAATCTGCTTCTATTAATATTTTCTGTATTTATTGTCCTATTTTATGGCGTGCCTCATGATTTTAATTGGATGCCAGCTATTATGTATGAACAATTATTGAAGACTTGGATGATATTTTCTTCCTATAGAAAGTATTAACTATTTTATGGCTGCCTAGGTTTTAGCACTGATAATAGTTTGTCTATCTCTAAGAGTGCCCATCCTCCTGATTTGCAGGTCTTGAGGGGTCTCAACTGAAAGCCCGACCTAAATCCAAATTATTCTTGTCATAGCACCGTGTATCTGCTAATAGCTGCACTGCGATTTAGCCTATAACTGCTATATTATGCCTGGTCTCTCAGGCTCTACCATTGCACATCTTTGGCATTAGCAAATGTTTAGCAGGGATACTAACACAGGATTTCAGACTCATATCTTATGTATCCTTTTTTTGGGATCTTTGGCCTGTAAGTTCTTGCTGCCTTGGTAGCCCTGAACTCCAGTCTTTGTATTAATAATTGCAATACCAGTGAAATAGTATTATGTTATACTTCTATTGCAACATTGCTGAAAGTTCTAAGCCACCCCTTCTGTTTTGCCTCTTAGCCCCTCGACTGCTTATGATGAGCCTCATGTAGTAAAGAGGCAGAGCCTGGCTGACTCACCTCAGTGTACTTCCTGTCTCTCAGCATCTTAAACCTTCACATCCCTTTTGTATTGCTTGCTTCCTTGAGACTTCAAATAGCTTTTTAAAAAAATGTTATCTAGCTTTTGCAGTTGTTCTCAGTGGAAGGATTTGATCGATACAAATAATCTCATTCTACCAGATTTTGATCTTTGAGTAAGATTAATTTTGTTGTATCGGAATATACATACTCTCGGGGCATTGCCTGCTACATGGACAGCTAACTGTTTTGTGTGCGTGAGCAGGGAGAAGTAGAACATTGAGTCAGGCCAAAGAAAGAGCACATGTTTACCAAAACATGTAACAATGTTGAATCCTGAGTATTTAAAAAGGAGCTATCGGTATGAATAACAGCTTTACTCAAAGAGGATGTAGTGCCCAACAAAAAGCTATGTGAAATAAGAAAATTATGTGAAATGTGGTGTTAGAGAGCATGAGAAATTTCAGTGTTACAGTATTACCTGCTGTAAATGTGGCTGGTAAGTGTTGAGTCAGTCTTTCAGTACCTTTAATTAGGTCAATAACAATTTAACTCTTCGAAAGAGTACCATGAAAACAATAAATATATACAAATGAGCCCATGATTGTTTTAAATCAATGTCATAATAGAAAAGGATATATATGATAAAGGAAATGTCAGATAGAAAAAATAATTATTTTATATAACATTCTAGGAAAATGTGTTTGTTGTTTGGAGGGGTGAAAGGAAGTGGAAATAATTAGAGATATTATACCATATAGCAAGATAAACTTTACATGATGAATAAAACATCTAAACTTAAATAATTATATATTTTTAAAAATCTAAATGAATAAATGTCTATCAAATCACTGCATCAGAAATGATTTTCTGCACTTAAAAAAGGAAAGTATAGATCATCTGGAATGTTAAACAAATGGGGACTTGGGGACTTTCTCTTCCATATATAAGGCAAAGAGAAATATTCACCACAGGTAAAAAGTGTGTACAAATTGATAATAAGATTCAGTGGATAATAAAATAAAGAATGTGAGAGATCAATTCACTATAGAGAGATCTATTCACAGTAAGATGAGTAATTTTAGAATTCTAAAACTGATAAGCACTCAAATGTTATTTAGCTAACAATAAAATATTACAATTCTGCTCTTAAATAAGTAAAAATTAAAAGGAGAGAGATAAGGAATAAATAGCCATTGTTGATGAGGGTATGCTAAGATACAAAATAGACACTCTTATAGAAAAAAAGAGTATTACTATATCCTAAGGGCATAACAAAATACATAGAAAAAAATGTTCAATCAAGGTAAGTGTAATAGGAGAAAAAACTGTAAACAGTGATTACATATATAACCTAGAATAGTGGTATATAATATTATCATATAATTGTGGTTATACAGGAATGTTATACAGCAATATTCATGCTATAATATTGAAAACAGAATATAGATCTATAATTATAGTATCTCAATTATATGGAATTTGCAGAGGAAAAAATTAACAAAGACAAAAATTTTTGGTAGCTTTTTTGGCATCATGAGATTAATAATATTTAGCCTCTATTCTATTTTTGGTTCCTTTTCTATCTTCCATATTTATTATCTAATAATATGAATTGTTTTATAAATATTTTTTAAATGTCAGCATGCTCTTCATGCAGAAAAATACTACATTTTCATGCTCATACTCAGATGTATGTAAGGACCTGTAGTCTGAGCTCTCCTGAGGGACATGGTCAACTAGTAAGGTTTTTATTAATTAATTTGTTTTTAGCTTCATTGAGACATAATTGAAATAATTGTATATAAAGTATACAACATGATGTTTTGAAATACATTGTGAAATGATTCCCACAATCAAACTAATTAACAAATGCATCACCTCATATAGTTATCATTTGTGTGTGTGTGTATGTGTGGTGGTAACACTTAAGATCTATTCTCTTAGCAAATTTCAAGTTTACAGTACAGTATCATTAATTATAGTCACCATGCCGTACATCAGATCTAAAGATCTTATTCACCCTGTGTAACTGAAACTTTGTACCCTTTGACGAACTTCCCCATTTTCCCCACGCCCTAGCCCTTGGCAATCACCACACTACACTCTGCTTTTAAGAGTTTGATGTTTTGGATTCCACATACACATGAGATCATGTAGTATTTCTCTTTCTGTGTCTGGCTAATTTCATTTAGCATAATGTCCTCCAGGTTCATCCATGTTATTAGCTGTGTGTGGTGGGGGGCGGGGGCGAGATTCTTGTGGTCTCTTAGAATAGACCCATTGTAGCATACCTATTTCTATGAGTATTTGGTCCCTTCTTCAACAAGTTGCTAAGGCATTTCTGGAGTCTCTATATCATTTGACAACAGCCGTTTACTTTTCCTCCAAGTTTCCAATGACCATTTCCGTAATTAGGACCAGCTATATTAACTCCTGGGGTCTTGCCAACGCATTAAATCGTGAATCATGCAAGTATATCCTATCAACAAACTTTTCCCTAATTAGTGTTATATTCTGCCTTCCTTTTCCTGTAGAGCACCCTCAAGTTTTACTTATGGGAATGTTCTCCCCATTCCTAATAGAACATATGAACAGACACTGCAGCTCAATCTTCATATCCCTCTCCTTGATTAGCAGGACCTACACTTCCCAGTTGGGCCATGTCAACATTTGGCTTTACTTTATAGGTCTGGTTGCCAGCGAAGAGGTAGGGTGGGAAAATCTTGAGAACATCGAATATTGTATTTCAAGGCAGGAGCTCTCTGCTTCAACTTTAGGCAAGTGGATAGTTGCTCTCATCCAGCAAGAAGCAGTGAGACATCAGTCCCTGCAGGCTATGAGGTTCAGAGGAGTTTGGAGCAATGTTCCTGAATATGTTCACGCAGGTAACCCTCTTCCAGGCTTCAGGGTCTTCCTTTCAGGGCCCAGACTTTGATATAGGTGATTTCATTAGACTGCGGCTAGAGCCTTTTTGAAGTTCTCCTCTTACACGTAAGTCCTTGACCTGGTCTTCAGCTTAGACTACTCCTCGGTTGGTTGCAGAAAGCCTCCATGTCAGTATTTAAAGATTTTTCACATAATGCCATAAGTTGGTAATTGGCTGACCTGAATCTGACATTTTTTTCTCTTGAATGTGTTTATAGAATTTAGCAACATCAAACAAATTTCACAGTTCTTGTAATTGGTTACTATACCTCTATACTTCCTAAATGATCAAAATATTGCACATGACAGTGAAATAAGAAACTCATTACATGCAAACATAAATAACATATTTTATGAAAAAAAATATTTTCCAAACAAAAACTGTCAAAAGAGAGGCATTGATTTACATTTCTTTTTGAATCTCTTTAATGTTTGATTTAATTAAAAATACTCGTATTCTCATATCAGCTTCTGTAGCCATTCTGTTGTGATACATTTTAGTAGGAATATATGAAGAAAATCATGCTGATATGTGATTGGAATGGGAAGAATAATTGTAATAGCCTTTTAAGATAATTATGATGTTCTTTGATACTGTACCAATACTGGACAAGTGGTAACTTCCTAAAGATTATTTGCAATGTAGAGTCTGAAACCCTATCAACGAACATTTTATTCTCTGTTATATTAAAATCCTTTAGTCTATCCTGTACTTTGAATATATGTTTTACTCTTGCATAGTTTAATAACATCAAGGTTGGTCATTTGAAAAATATTGGTTCATTGAGTTATACAACTCTTCCAATATTAACATATTTCATTTAGTAATAAAAAGCATTCTCTTTGTTAATATTTCCATAAAAATCAACAAACATTTTAACTATTGTGAGGCTGAAAGCTCACAGTGGCTAAAATACAGTTTCTAAAATTCCAATTTTCTCATGAAAGCTCAAATTTTGTCACTGACAGCATATAATGTCAGTTGAATTCCTTGAACTGACAGGTCACTTTGTTCATTTTTAGAAAATTGCTGCAAAATACTCAATTCTGAATAACCATAGTTGTCTGTCAGCTTTTCTTTCAAGTAAAAATAGTGTTTTCCAAAGAAAGGAGCTTGTTCTGCTAGCCACTCAAACAACTGCATAAGCAGAGACAACCACTGTACTTCAGTAGGCAGCAGATGTGACATGAATATGTCCCATTCCGTTACACAAATTAATTTAAAATGTGTATACTGAAGAGTGAGAATTTAATAAAATTAATAAATTTTATTATTGCTTCCTCAAGGATGTTCTTAAGTAAAACTGGAATTTGTCTTTTAAACTGCATGTGCATGCATGTTAGTGAAAATATAATTATAATTTAGTACAATGTAATACCTCTGCCTTAATTTGAGCCAAAGCATCAGCAGTTTTGCCCAACATGTTTTTTTCACCATTGATACAAATATCAGTGTAGTGAGAAAGGCAAATACTGAAACATCTTAGTAATTTTATGAAAGTATTTTCATCTCTTGGACCTCCTAAAAGGGTCTTAGGGATGTCCAGGAGTCTACAAAACAAACTTTTAGAACCACTGTAATAACTCATTCATTTCTCAGAGCAACTCTATGATAATAGTATCCTCACTTAACAGATGAGGAAAGAGAGACATAGGGAGGTTAATAACATGCTTAAGGTCATCCAACTAGAAAATAATAAAATTCAGATTTTAAACCAGGCAGCCTGGCACTATTAGTGGTCTGTATTATTAACTATTGCACTATAGTACCTCTCAGAGTAGAACTAAAGATTTAAAAACTGAATTGAGTTAAAGAACTACGAGTTTTGGGCACAGCTCATGGCCATGATTCTTAACATCACTGGAGATCATATAAGGGGATTTGGCATAGAAGAAAAATATGAGCCAGTTGCTGAAATGATGCAGGTAGATAAACATGTGTCCTGGAGCCTGGCTCTTTATAATAATCAAATGGTTAATTTTTAGTGGATGCTGTATACCCCAACAAGAGAGAAAATGGCTGGGTTAGGGCAGTGGAGCAATTTTGTAGATTGGGGACACAACCTGGGCAGACCTGTTCTCTCCCAAGGAGATAGTGGGGAAATAAGAATAACTTCATTGGAGAGGTGGTGGGTGGTACAGGAAATTCTCTCTGGGAATGGATGTTCCAGGTATCATTTAAAACAGAAAGGTAGAGTTGTTTTTGTGAAAAAGATCCTGGACAAAGGAGAATCTGCACATATTAGAACAGGGTGTAAATTACAGTAATATAGAATATTCCAGAAATGCCATATATTGTATATGTATCAGAGGGATTGGAGTAAGCCTTCCAGACATATTTCTTCTTAAAGAGTTCACTAGCACTATACATTTTTCACCCTCCAACAGTTGCTGAAAGATTTTGGTTTAAGAAAAAATAAACAGAAAATACTTAGCCTCAAGAAAGGGAATTTAACATAAGGATCTTCAGCATCATGAAACATGTGCTTACTTGGAATAAACAGCTGATAAACCAATTTTCTTAATTATATACAAACAAGCACATAATTACATGCCAACCAACCCTGAGTTAACTTGGTAGACAGTTTCTGCTTCTGGAAGGAATACTGCACATAGGCACTGCCCCCACTTAAAAAAAAAAATATATGACTTTACAAAAAAAAAAGCTTGAAAATTCTCAGTGATCTTCTTTCCTCATTTATTTTTCCACAAGCTGTCTAAACTCGGGCAAAGTTATCAATTTACCATTTAATGATATGGTCACTTAAATGTATCATAATCCTAACAAACAGCTTGTGTTACACTTAGTTTCCAAAGGTTGTTTTATTTTTCATGTCCTGAATTATCCAATATTGATATTTTGCACACTTTAGACGCCAATACAGCATTTCAAGATTATCTATGCTGTCATCAGCACACTTTCCCCAGGTTATCTTCTTTAACACCTTGACTGCCATACTACAAAAAAAATTTTTTCCCCTGGGGTCATGGTGTCTTATTATGAAAATAGAATAAAAACTTCGAAAACAAAACAATCCTTTCTAATTTAGTGAAAAATTTGTTATTTTTTATTGTTTCTTGTGCGTGAGTTATATGCAATTCACACGGCGTCAGAATCAATTTTTACACTGCATGCCAGTTGAGTTGTATGTGACTCACGACATACATATTGAATTTGTTTTGGAGAATTGAGTCTTCGTATGCTTTCCGAGGCCCCGGGCTCAAAACTAGCATGGATTAAATACAACTCACATGGAAGTTAATATGTTAAATTCTATTTGTATCATATAATTCCAGTCCAAAACATAACAATTTTCCATTTTCCATTAGGGCTTATAATATCTGCCATAATTTTTCCTTGAAGACATGCCTGACATTTCTATTTCTATAATGAACCTTCTTTACTTAATCCTTACTAATATCTTCACTGTAATTTCTTTACTGACTTGTGAATACTTATTGCATCTTCTTTTTTTTTTTTTTTTTTTTGAGACAGAGTCTCACTTTGTTGCCCTGGCTAGAGTGAGTGCCGTGGCGTTCAAACTCCTGGGCTCAAGCGATCCTACTACCTCAGCCTCCCAAGTAGCTGGGACTACAGGCATGCGCCACCATGCCCGGCTAATCTTTTCTATATATTTTTTAGTTGTCCAGATCATTTCTATCTATGTTTTTAGTAGAGACGGGGTCTCGCTCTTGCTCAGGCTGGTCTCGAACTCCGGAGCTCAAACAATCCGCCCGCCTCGGCCTCCCAGAGTGCTAGCATTACAGGCGTGAGCCACCGCGCCCGGCCTGCATCTTCTTATACACACTTTTCTTCAGACATGACTCTTGATAATATCTTGGTCTTACTTCTCTGCCTAATCAAATTCTTACTTTCTTCTTCTGTTCTTTACCTATTTCATCCAGGAATTTCCATAACAATTTTAATTGATACTTCACAGTTTAGCTGTGTGCTGCTTGCTTGCATTCATTTTTACTTCATATCTTTTAAAACTTGCCTTTCAAGCTATGCCACATGTAGCCATGTATTGGAGTCTCTTGTCCCATTTCTTCTCTCTGATCCCTGCCCCTGTGAGAGGTTGGGTTCCTATCAGTCATGGTATGGTAAGTCTTCCATTCTCCCAGACACAGATGCCTGGATTGAGATAAACCCCTGACCAAGACCGGATCAATCAGATTCTCTCTCCTAGAGATTTTGAATTGTTCCTGAGATATGCTACTTGGTCTGTGATGGTTGCTAGCATGCACAAAAAGCATACTGAGAAGCTACAAGGTGGCCATGTTTAACCATGTGAGTACTAAAACAGAGGAAGCTGAATGTTTATGGCAGCACAATTCACAGTTACAAAGATGTGGAATCAACCTAAGTGCCCATCAATTCATGAGTAGATTAAGAAAATGGTGTGTGTGTGTGTGTATATATATATATATATATACACACACACACACACACATATACACACCATGGAGTACTACTCAGCCATAAAAAAGAATGAAACAACGTTGTTTGCAGCAACTTGGATGGAACTGGAGACCATTATCCTAGGTGAAATATCTCAGTAATGGAAAAACAAACACCACATGTACTCCCTAATAATTGGGAGCTAATCCTTGGGCACACACAAGCACAAAGAGATTTAAAGGACATTGGGAATCAAGAAGTGGGGGAGGTGGGTAAAAACCTACCTATCTGGTACAGTGAATGCTATTCGGGTGATGGACACACTAAAAGCCCCAACTTGAGCATTATAAAAGGCATCCATGTAACAAAAACATTTGTACCCCCTTAATATTTTGCAAAAAAAAATCACTTGAAGCTATTTTTTAAAAGAAAAGAAAATAATGCATACATCAGCAGTCCCCAACCTTTTTGGCATCAGGAACCAGATTCATGAAAGGCAATTTTACTACGGATGGGGTGGGGCGGGGGGTGTGGCAGAGCTCTGCAGCCTGGTTCCTAATAGAAATGAGAGATGGCTATATTGTCAAGACATTGGGTAGTTTCCCAGTTTTTCTTTGAGGACTTTTTGAATCAGACTGCTTTCCCTTGTCTTGTGTTTCATGATGCACACAGAAACATAAGTTCTTTTGAAACAAAGTTTTGTGACTTGTTAGTGAGATATTTTAAGATAAAAGGGCATGTGTACTATGTGTCCTAGTAGTTTTTTGTTTGTTGTTGTTGTTAATCATGTAGACTAGATGTCCTTTACAGATATGTAAAGTCTGGGAAGGGAAAAGATGGTACGTTTTGTTATATCATGCTGAATGTGGAAAGCACACGAGCTTTAGAATCAGAAAAACTTCGGTTTGAATTTGTGATCCAATTCTTACGAGATATGAGTCCCTAGGAAAGTCACTTTATTTCTCTGTGCCACCAATTCCTTTACCTTATTGACGCTGTATCCTCAATTTTTAGTATATCACCCATCAAATATCATAGTACGCTATCAAAGACAAAGATATTTGATTTGCCAAGGATGTTTTGGACAGAAGTAAGCACACTTTCATTTTCTTGTATATTTTGTCTATTTTGGGGGAAAAATTAACAGTAATCTGAGAGAGTCTCACAGGTTGCTGTGGACAAGAGCTTAGCAAATGGTCACGGAAATGGATAAATGGTATGGAAACCCACAGACAGAAGTTAATGTAAAGTGAGAGTTGGCTCTTCTCTCGTCATGGCGTTTTCTTGTTAGAAAGAAAATTAGCAGTATATTTGAGAGGAGTCTCTTACTTGGGAAATGATATCCTGAATGAACATAAGACTGGCAAGAAGATTTTTAATGCATCCTCATTTTTAGTTTCTTAAATATTTGTAAATTAACCTTAACAGCTAAGTTCCATTTGATAGGAATCCATACATAAAGATTTGCTTTCTTTTATTTCCGATGAAATTCATTCTTATAGAATGGTGATTTTTTTTCTTCTGAAAGCATTTTCCTCTGCTTATAGCTGCATGCTCATTAGAGTGACTATTTTGTCAATGTCCACTCCAGGCACTTCCACTGGACGGTAAGCTCCATGAAAGCAGGAAGTATCCTAGTGCTTGCCAGCACTAGCGATAAAATTAAACATAATAGGCATTCAACATAACGATAGTTGTTGAATGAATAAATGAATAAATAAATGAAATAACTTGAATTTAAGGGGTGACATTACATCTTTTTGTCCCCCTGGAAAATGCTTTAAGTTCAGAGATGTGTGGATAATTTATTCAGATTTATTAAACTGCTAATACCCACCTAGAACAAAGTCCTTGCTCTTTAAAGTTGGCCACATATAATTTTTCCCAGAGTGGAAATTTTAATAATTAGCTTTGTTTCATACATCTGTTAAACATATCTATATAAAACGGTGCTTGCATTTAAACTTTTTAAATCTTCCTGAAAGTCACATTTTAGTACGTGTTAGCTGGTGTTAACTACTTGCAAGTTTCACCTTATATCTGCCTAAAGTCATGGCTAAAATGAGTATATAGAGAGCATCTGTCGCCCATATCCATTATCGTTTTAATGTAAAGGGAGGGTACTGAGTGATGATACATTGCATTACAGTGTTCAATGAATTAAAATAGTTTAAAGCAAGTTGTATCTAGGAAAGGATAGAAACAGTAATAAATTAGTGTAAACAAAGATATAGAAAAATTTACTTCGGGCCAAAAATATGGATGGGAGTTAAGCCATTATTTTCAATGGTCTAGAGCCAAAAGGCTATATAAAACAGACTCCCAGATTGGCAGATTTATGAGAGAGTCATAAAAACTAGTGATCATAAAGTTGTTAAAGAGGAAAAGAAAAACCTAAACACCGTTTAGTTTGATTAGATTCAGGATTGGGCCGAACTAAATCTCAGAGAAGAGGAATTTTGTAGTCCAGAAAAATATGTCCATATTATTCACAAACTGTACCAGCCTTTCTGGGAAAGATGACTAGTGGGAGATGTCATTTTATCGCCCACTTCCTTAAAATGGTAGTGACCAAGAGCTGAGACTTTTGGAGTGTGAATGTCAGGCCAGGTGCTTCGTTTAGGTTCTGTCTGCACATTGCCACGTTGGCCTGGGCTACCTTCATCTCCTGCTAGAGTTACTATGCTAGCTTTCAACATGTTCCTGCTTCTGCCCGGAAGTTCTAGTCTACTACAGTCCATTCTCAACACAACAAGTGGAGGGATGTCTCTAAACCATAACTCAAGTTATGTCTTATCTTTGCTAAAATCTCATGATTGTTTCCTATTTTACTCAGAGTTCCTCCTATAGCCTTCGAGGACTCTAGAACATGACCCTCCATTTGTTCTCTGATCCCATCCTTTCTTATCTCTTTCTCACAAGGGTACAGACTCATTGACCTCCATGCATTGCCTTGAACATCCCAAGCATGTCTTCAACTTAGATCCTTAATGCTGGCTGTTTTCTCTTCCTGGAACTCTTTTTCCCCAGATACCGTCACTGCTAATGCTCTGACCTTCTTGGATTTGTTTTGCTCAAATGTAACCTTTTCAAAGCAGTCTCCTGCTGTTAAAAATTGAACTCCCCTCTCCCCCAATAATTCTGCATTACCTCTTACTCTGCTCATCTCTTATCCCCCTTTAGCATGCTAAGTGATTTCCTTATTGACTAATTTATGTTTTTTAATTGTCTTTCAGACCTCCCCAGAACGTAAACTCATCAAGAACAGGGAATACCTTTCCCCACTGATATATTCCAAGTGCCTAAAACAGTGCCTGACAGATTATGCTCAATACATATTTGGTAAGTGCTTGAATTACCTCATTGAATCCTCACAAGAGTTCTGCAGAAGTTTATAGTATTATTTTATTATTTATGGTTAAGAAACCTGTAGTTAGATTACTTGACTTTTCGTTGCTTTAAAAATTAATGTTGTATAAAATTCATATACACTGCACTGAATTATTAATAGAATGTAGCCTTTGTCAGGACTGGGTTGTCGCCTAAGAAAAATTTTGAAACATGAGGTAGCTCGATTTTTTTAATTTATTATTTTTGCATAAATAAATTTGAAATCCCTGAAGCAAACATGCAGCATTTTATTAACATTTTTGCTTTGAGACTCACAATACTATGATACTAAATTTCTTTCCAAAACATTATAATCAATCTTCCATTTCTGTTTACATCTGAGAATTCCAATTCATCACTTCCACTAAAGACTGCAGTTGTTTGCTCCTAATTGGACATTTTGTGCACTCTATCTCAATTGCGGGGCAAAGCTGCCTGAAGCACCTCATTACAGAGGCAGAAGGCTGGCAATAAACATCTTCTGCAGCCTCTATTTCTGCCAGGAAAAGAGCTTTGCTCCTCTGTCTAGCTAATGGTGTTCTAAGCTCCTAATGTCTCACATCAAAAGTTCCGAAGTACTTAAGTGTCCTCACCAGAAAAAACAAAAGCAGCCACAATGTCAAACTTGAAGCTTCATCACATACTTTAAAATGAGGAAACCTGCCTGGCTCAGCAGTCAGCCCGGGGGGAGATGAAGAGGAAGCAGCTTAGCAGCTTGCATCACTCTCCTGGGAGACTGTTAGCACTCCGTGCATAGAGGACCTGGTTTTTCCCCTTTCTTCCTTCTTTCTCCCCTACCCCCATCCTCTATTGGACTTGAAGGTTTTGTGGCTGGATGCAAGGCCAGACGAGATCAGAGAATTCTCAAAATCTGCTGCCACAAGTGGGGCTATCTCTCTATATACATATTATTTAAATGTATTTTCCAAAAGAAGGGACTTTTCAGGAAGGATCCAGCTTCCCCACAGCCTCGCTAGAGACTCTTACGAGATCTGATATTATCAGAGTGGTTTAGAAGAAGAAATTCTATGCCAGACAATTATTTTTATTTATTGAGCATAGTGGTAAGGGGCCCGAGTTCTTAACCTGGGCCCAAATCAATCTTGTTTTTGTTTTGTTTCAATTTAAATAAGTCAATATATGTCCAATAACTTACAATAGTGACTGGAATATATGAAATATCCAATAGACATGGGCTAGTAGTAGTTAAGAGCAGCATTAGTATTATTGTCATTATTGAACACTAATCATGCACTAAGAGTTATGTTAAATCTTATTTAACCGTTTAATCAACTTCATAATGTAGATACTATTTCTTTTCACTTTTGCAGGTGAGAGAATTGAAGCTTAAATTGTTATGTAGTATGCCCGTGGTCATTCCACATGAAGGTATTGGTCACAATGCTATAGAGTCATGTTTCTATAAACCACTGGCTAGATGTGGTCCAAAGATGTATTTTGTTTGGATCACAAATGAAAATATTTGTGTTTTGGGACTTTTTGATAAAATCCATTCTCACTAGCATTAAGTGTTATCTCATTGTGGTTTTGATTTCCATTTTCCTGATGATTAGAGATGTTGAGCATTTTTTCATATGTTTTTTGTTCATTAGTCTATATTCTTTTGAAAAGTTTCTGTTCATGTCTTTTGCCCACTTTTTAATGGGGTTGTTTGATTTTTTTCTTGCTGATTTGTTTGAGTTCTTTGTAGATTCTGGTTATCAGCCCTTTATTGGATACATATAATGCAAATATTTTCTCCTGTTCTGTAGGTTGTCTATTCGCTCTAATGATTCTTTCCTTGGGTGTGCAGAAGCTTTTTAATTTGATCAAGTCCCATTTATTTATTTTTGTTGTTGCTGTGATTGCTTCTGGGGTCTTATTCTAAAGTGAAGTATCACGAGAATGGAAAAAACAAACACCACATGTACTCACTGTTAAATTGGAACTAATCAATCAACACTGATGTGTACCTACGGAAGTAACACTCATCGGAAATCAAGCAGGTGGGAGGAGGGAGGAGGGAGTGGGAAAATTCACACTTAATGGGTACAGTACACATTATCTGGGGGATGGACATGTTTATAACTTTGACTCAGACATACAAAAGCAATTTATGTAATCAAAACGTTTGTACCCCTATAATATTTGGAAATAAATTAAAAAAAAAACTGTGTCTCCATACTTTGAATCAGAGTATGCATTTTTCAGTTACATTCCATTATAGTCACTTCCTATTATGTACCCTGCTGTCTTTAATCATTTTGTTTTACTTATCCTGCCTTTATTTTCGATAAATATTCATTGAGGGCCTCCTATGTACCAGGGACTCTCATAGGATGGGAGTCAGAGCTTTGGACACAATAGAAAGAAGTGCTTACTCTCAAGGAACTGGCAACGTCTACTGCAGTGTATTCGTCATTTCACAGTAGGGATAGCAAACATTTTGCAAATAAAGACAGTACTAAATATATTACCTTTCCAATGTAAAATTAAAACCTGGTATATCTTTGAGAGTTTCTTAACGGATCCTCTTAAAATGAAAGTACAGTTGGCTGCCTAAGGCCTACAACTGGGGAAGAATCTGAAACAATTTTTGTCCTCAAATAGATTCTAGACTTACTTGTATAACACTGAAAATCACCACCTCGAAAACTCATTTTTTTTCTGGTCTATGCAACATCTCTGGTAATGCCATGCTAAAATATGCATTTGTGAAGGATGTTAATATGGATGAAGCAGGCATCTTATACATAGTTAATGTAAATGGATAGGTACACACATAGATAAGTTGTGAGTTTCAGTAGTTAATCATTGCACAGTAATTGTAAAACTCCATTACTATATGTTAATCAGATTAGTGAAACAAACACATTTTAATGGCTGAACAAAATGGCAAAATCACGGGCCACACTTGGGGAAGCAGAGCAGCTGGGAATACTTGATGGGAATATCAACTTGGACCTCCTCCCCAGCTGAAGAAGTGAGAACTCTAGCAGGTATGTTTTGTGTTCATTGTTTCTTTTCTCCCTTTTAGCCCCTGCATTTTATTAATATATGAAAAACACTGGTGGAGAACCAGAAAAGCTGATGCTGTCATGCAGTCTGAGAACTAAGGCTTGATAATCAGGGGCTGAGAGTATAAGTCCCAGTCAGAGTTAGAAGGCCTGATGAAAGTCCTAAGTCCCGAGCACCAGGAGCTCTGTTGTACAAGAGCAGAAGAAAATGGATGTTCCAGCTCAAACAGACAGTGAATTCACCCCTCCTCCATCTTTTTGTTCTATTCGGGTCCTCAAAGTGTTGGATGGTGCCCATCCACATTCTTGAGGGCCCTCTGCTCTTCTCAGTTCACAATTCAAATGCTAATCTCTTAGGGAGACACCCACACGTACGCACCCAGAAATGTTTACCAGCTATCTGGGCACCCCTTTGCCCAGTCAAGTTGACATATAAAATTAATCATCATGCCCATAATGATCACTGAATGGAGTTTGGGTTCCCCTGTTGGGGCCATATGTTTTTCACTGGGAAAACAACAGGGTGGATGGTGAGGAGTAAATCAGGTAGATGGACAGGATAGCTTCCTTTGGTACCTCCAAGTCCACTCTTCCCCATTACTCACCCTGCTGCACCCCAAGAGGATGACTTTTGTAGCCTTCATCAACAAGTCTCCTTTGCTCTGACTTCCAGATGTGCTCAGCTCCATGGGGGCATCAGCTGGCACTCAGAGGATGGGAGGAGTGTGAGGTCAGCTATTCATTCTTTTGGTTTTCTCCCTACCGAGCTGTGATTAAGCAGTGATTGGTTTCCTCTTCTAAAGGCCGTAACTCTTGTCAGTTAGTCCTATCTTGATGTTTTTTCTCTGATTTTTTTATAACCACTGTCTCATCTTGTTTCCTTAAACCCAGGCTGGTAAGAGCTTTCCTCTGTTGTTAATCCCAAGGTGCCTCACTTCCCTATGAGTTTCTCTTAACTCTTCCATATATCTCTTTAAATGCTCCCCCCTTTTTAAAAACTAATACAATTTCCTCGTTTGATTTCTGCCTTGACCCTGACAGAATCATTGCCTATTACAAATAGAAAATATTAGCTTTTCCTGATAATTGTCCAGGCCTGATAATAGCTACTTGAGCAAATGCACTTTGCCCTTTGTGCATATTCTTTCCCTGTACATTGCTGTTTATGTATTTCCTCATTTCACCCTCACAACAGCTGATGAAAAAAGTTCCATTAGTCTCCCCTTTTTCAATTGAATAAACAGAAGCAAGTTTCATAATGTGCCCAAAATTACTCAAAAAGTTAGGAGCAAAGAATTGAACCCAAGAAGTTTCATGCTAAATGCACTATATTAAGGTTTGTAGAAGACTCTATGCTGGGAGAAGGAATAATTATAAAAATGAACCAGAAAAAATTCAAGAACTAGGGCCAGAAAATGGTAATATGAAAGAACCAGAAAGAAATAGGAACCTAAATTTATAAAACAAATGATCCAATGCCATATATACATACACATTTACATATATATATGAAAATGTATTAATGCATTATCATGAATAAGCCAAAAGGGACTCAAGTGCCAAGTACTTCTGGAAACAAGGCATTTCTAAGTTGAAAGATTGTTTACAAAGTGTCCAATTTCCAGAAAAAAAAGCTTCAAATTATCCCAGCATTAAAATCTTATTTGAGTGGCATCTTCACTTTCTTTTTCTCTTTAAAAATGTCCTCTTAAGTTCCCCCAAATGTTTTTTTCTCTCTGCCTGATGGGATTAAAGGGAAATTGAGAAGGAAATAGAAATGTTTTCAGCTTTAATTCAAATTCAAATCATCATGTTTTGCTTCTCATTTTAGTCAGATATTAGAAGAGAAAATATATTTTACTCCATTCTCCATCAAAAAAAAAAATGGAAGCATGCTGATAAAGTATCAGGGCCCTTCAAATAAGGTATAAAAATATCAGAATGTCCTAGGAAATGAAACTTTCTGTATAATAAGAATTAAGAAGAAACGATTCTGCTTCCTTCCTGTTAAAATATTTTAAGTTGTTTACAAATGATATTACCTTAATAATTCCAGTATAATAGGCATAAATAAATCTGGCTTTGATTTGTAAAATATATTTAGTACTTTAGGAAAACTTCATTTTGAATTCTCATTGTTATAGGCAAAACAATAGATGTAAGTGCTATAAAAGAAACAAGCTCAAATTGCCTGCTGAATATCACTGGAGATTTTAATTTTTTTTTGTTGTGTATCTATTAAATGACTATTTAAACACAATATTTCATTTTTTATATTTATATTATAAATTTCTTGTATTAGTTAATAACTAGATAATAAATCATAAATTTGTTCTATGGCTTAGTATTTATTATTTTAATTTGTATGTTACCTTGTATAAAGTGGGAAATACTATAGGGTCTATTTTTCTCTCTTTTGTAAAGGCTTCCAGTTAAGTCAGCATATTAGGATTTTTCTCTCTAGTTTCTGATACAATTCTCTCTCTAAGAAGAGTTTAGTAATCTTTGGCTGCAATCAAAATAACTCTTCAGGTTGAAAAAAATAGATAATGCTGTTTATGAAATAATTCAGTGGTGGGGACAGTGTTGCACCTCAGCAAAGGACAGGTACTAGAAATATCTCAAAATTCTATGTCTGGAATCTGCTTCTGTTCCTGACAGCCTCTCCTGCCAACCCAGGTTTGCTTTTCTCCTCTTCTTGTTCCTTATTTGTTATTATATAATTCCAGCTCTCCATACTAATTCTTGCTCCCAGTAGCAATTCCAAATTCCATGCAGAGAAAAATGGACTGACCCAGCTTTGGTTAAGAGGTTGCAAATGGTCCCCAATTACAGCCAGGTCACATAGCACAGCACCATCAACGAGGTATCACTTCTTATGAAAAAGGACATTAACAGAGAAAAAGGAACCTTAGAGTGACCGGTGAAGACATGCAAATCATTATGCCCTCCCATTCATTAATGGTTTCTGAGTTCATCCAACAACTGTTTATTTTGGGTCCTGTTTTAAATATGTTTTGCTGCCTGCCATTTAACCTTATTTTTGAAAATACACAAGCTATAAACCCATTAAAGGCAAAGGTCAGATGAGTTCATCTCAGATTTGAAGCTGGGAAATTTGAGGACAAGATCTGAAATGAGAGATAGTGGGGAAGGTGAACATGATTTTATTGTTGTCAACCTAGTGCTCTCTGCTTAAACACATTTTCTTCTTCATTCTCCCTATCCCTAACCACACAGCCCTGAGTATTCCATTATAAAATGCTATATTTTATACTAAAGAATATTCCAAAAATATCAAAAAGTAGAGGTGGAAAAAAAAAAAAAAGCTCCCCATAACCTCCCTCCAAAACAAGCAACACAGCCTTCATATCTTCCATCCAGTGGAACATTTCGTGGCATTCAAAGCAGTCAATTCAGACGTCCCTTGCTGGAGTCTCAGCTGCCCTAGCTCAGCTAATCTAGTTCCAGACAAGATCCTGACTTGGTATTCTTTTCTCTTTAGGGTTCCATTCCTTTTCGGACGTGGCTACAGGTTCAGTCTCTTCTATTTCCAATTCTTAGCTTTCCCTGCAGATTTTCATTCATCTTCTTTTTCTAAGATCATTTGATTTTATATTTTTTTGGTAGCATTACATACAGAAGTTGGGTTCCAGCCCTACATGTGGCATCCCCAGTGAGAAAATTTAGTTCTCTAAAAGAGAGCAGGAGGATATTTACATTTAGGGTGGTATATTTTATTCTAGTCTTTAATTTCCAAGTAGTTCTGATACTTTTTTTATTATTTTTATTTCTTTTTATGTAATTTGTGCTGACTTTTTCAATTTTATATTCTGTTGTACTAATCAGATTCTAGGCACTTTCTCTGTTTTCACATCTGTGTAATCTGAACATAAGCCTCAGCATCTCTCCCCAAATTGTCCACAAATAATTCACTTATACAAAGGGGAGCAAGGAAGATTTTAACAAATATTTTGCTTGGCCAATGAAGGAGATGACTTCCATGTACTTCCTAATTTCCAAATGCTTCAAATTTTTTATCACATTAGTCTTCTCATTCTCCTCTTTGCCATTCAGGAGTTCTTTTCCATCACTCTCACCGCAGGCAATACCCAGGTTATCTGTTGCTCTCTTCCTAGCAATTATTCCAGTCTCTATCTCTTTCTCCTTTCCTGTTCAAAACAATTTGATTAGCTTTATTGTAAACATACTTCCCCAGAACACAACCCTTCAGTTACTGTAACTTGGAAAGAAATGGGGAATAATACATTTAAAAAAATTATATCATACTTGGCTTTCAGAAACACTATTTCAATGGCTGATTGATATTAATCACAATGATTTATTATAATTTACTTAAGACCTCTTCTACCTCACATTTAAAATGCTTTCCTTTTTTTTCACTATAATGCTTAACACTGAAATAAACATATTTTGCATAAAGCTTTCTCTGTAGCTTTTGATTCTTTTTTTGTCCTCATTATCAAAAGTATATGTGCTGGATCAAAGCTAGGAAGTCTTTTAATGAAAAAAATTCTAAAAATATTTCACCAACTTAAGGTTTCATCAGCAATGCATGAAAGCATCTATTTTACCACAGCTAGTTATATAGGGGGCATTATGATTTTTCAAAAAGATGTTAAACGATAAATTTAAATGTCTTTTTCAAATTTGCATATCTATTTTTAACAGGTCATATTGGATAATTGCTTACTCATTATATTTCTGAATTTGTGAATTTTATAATTTTATATTTATGTTTTTGAATAAATACGATGAGGGATTGAATTATACTGTGATGATGTACTAACCACAAAATATCAGCAGTTTAACTCATAAACATGTATTTCTCATTCATATAAAGCCATTTGGGATCTAACTGCTCTCCTGAGCACTATTTTCCAAGCAGGAGCACAGAACAGGCTGTCTCCGACTTGCAGCTCTGCCATCTGGAACACAGGGCTTCCAGGGTTGCTATGTCAGGGGAAGAGAGGGCCCCATGCCAGCTTTTCACTGTCTCAGCCTGGAAGGAACACATCTCTCTTACTCTCACCATTCATTGGTCAGAGCTAGTCATATGGCTCACCCAAACGCAAGAGCACAGAGAAAGAAAGAGAGAGAGAGGGGAACTGGGTATTCTTGGACAACAGCAGTCCCTACGACATACATATTCTTCATCATCTACTAACAAGCAACTTAAGATTGACAAACTCTTTGTACAGAAACATAGCCTCTGACTCTCCTTAGTTATAAAATTTTTTAAGTTCGCTATTTGCCTTTCAATTTGTATTCTATTCTGAATTTGCAAGAAAGCTTTCTGTTACAAGTACTGAAAATGCTTAGGAAGAATCCAGAAGTGTCTTCATATTTTTTGTTAAAAAAAAAATCAGAAAAAAAAGCCTGTCAATCTCCAAGTGATTATTTCTTTAAAGAAGCAGTGAAGTCCTGAGGCGGGTGGAGAATTTCATCAAGAACTTCTCTGACTTAGGGAGCATGAAGGAAGGGAGAGAGGTGCAAAAAATGGACACCATTAGATCAATTTGTTTACGTGATAAAAAGGGTATTTGACGTGAAAATGAGCAGTTTAGGTGCTTATTTTTTTTTATTTTTTATTTTTTCTGGTGGTTCCAGAACTTGCCTTGATTTCATTACGGTTAAAAATTTTCCCAGAAGATCATTTGGATTCTGTCGTCTCGGAAGAAGAGCACCCACACAAGTGAATTAAAATATAAGCTAAATTCAGCTTTGTTCAAATGTGCCTCCACCTAGTGTCTCTTCTCTACTCCCCATCCTCCAATCCGCCCACACCCCTAGGAAGAAAGGAAGACAGTATGAATTTATTCATGCTTAAAACTAAAGTGACCTATGAAATCTTTCTTTACTTCCTTGACATCTCTACTAACCACCAATAATATGAGGGTTGCATGTAAACATGAACTTTTAATATAACTCTTTAATAGCCATGGCTCTGTAATCTGTAGCCCCATTCTTTCTTTCCCAGTTCCTTGCAACAAACATTTCATTAATTTTAACATGTGTCATCTTCCTGCAAGATTCATTATGCAGGTCAAACATCACATGCCATTTTTTAATGAAAACAGCAATTTCGGCTCAGCCCAGTGCATTTATTTTGAGTTATTTTATTGCAGATTTTTGACCTAGAATTTTTTTTAATTAATTTGAATTTTGATTGAACTCTTTTGTTTCTGAAATTGCTTCCCTATACTTCATTATGTAATCTTTCCCTTGATTTCCTTTACCTGTGCAGTTTCATTTGCTTTTCATTTTCATTTTTATTTGATTTTATACTGAGTTAGAGTAACCAAGGATAAAGCATTTCTACCCTGCTTTCAAATGCAGCTCATCACTGACTCAGTTTTGCTAAGGAGTGATTGCTAAGCAGGAAAAAAGGAATGAAATTTCAACAAGATAGTGACTCACACATGTTAGTATAAACTTTTACCCAGCAGAGCAAGCTTATTAAAATCAGAGTTGTTATCTACTGGTAGGAGGTGTAGGAAGGAAGAAGACAGTTTCCCTAATAAAATAGAATTTATTAAGTAGCTAAGTGTTACAGAATCTGTTCTCTTGAAATATGCTATATGCATTCACAACATTAAAAGAAAAATGCCTGATGTTATTATAACTGATGAAAATCAAAGCTAAAAGGCCTAACAAGACAAACAGGAGTGGAAAGGAAGCAATGCCAGGTATGTTCATTAAATTTGCGGAAATGAGACCCTTGCCCTGTAAAGTGAGTTATGGGAAACTATGGCTAAGTATGAGTGATTTTGTTATAAATTTCTCTTTTTCTAAGAGGTAAATAACTGCTGAAGAATTTAACAGACCAGGTGATCTTCACTGTCACCAACACAGTAGTGTTAGGTAGAATATTTAATGTGGAGGAAATCACCATATAGGGCAAATACAACCTTTACCTAAATTGGATAACACCATTCTGAAAAGATAGTCCATAGATTTCCTTGAAGTTTTTTTTTTGTTTTTTTTTTTGAGACTGAGTCTCGCTTTGTTGCCCGGGCTAGAGTGAGTGCCGTGGCGTCAGCCTAGCTCACAGCAACCTCAAACTCCTGGGCTCAAGGGATCCTCCTGCCTCAGCCTCCCAAGTAGCTGGGACTACAGGCATGTGCCACCATGCCCGGCTAATTTTTTTTATATATATATATATTTAGTTGTCCAGATCATTTCTTTCTATTTTTTAGTAGAGATGGGGTCTCACTCTTGCTCAGGCTGGTCTCGAACTCCTGACCTTGAGCGACCCACCCGCCTCGGCCCCGCAGAGTGCTAGGATTACAGGCCTGAAGTTTTTGAAAAGCATTTTACACAGATTAATTAGTTTTAGGAAGCTCCTTAAGATCTAGGATCCTAGAAGGAAGAGTCAGAATACTGAAGTTTGTAAACTTGCCAAATTCCTAAGTGTTTTTAGCTCTTTGGTGGTAGAGGGAAGAGAGTTTTGTTCACAAACATATGGCCAAAGTTGATAAGATCTAATTATATGTTTGCAGCTGTTTCAAATCTGTAAATATCTGAAGTTGGTCAACATTATCGACGCATGACAAAGGCAGTATAAATAAAGGAAATTAGCTAAAAATTGAAACAACAACAACAATCCCTTTTGAAGGGAGGAAATTAGGGGCTGAGTTTTCTAAGTGTGACTTAAACAGGATAAAGATCAGAACAACAATGCTCTACATACATAAAAAGTTTGCACCTCATTAACAAGAGTTCTGGAACCAATTTGTGTGTGTCAGGGGACCTCTGACAAAAATCCTCAACAGGCTGAATATGGTTCTAACAGACACAATTTATCAGTATTATAAAAGGACTATTTTGGTCATTTAGATAATTGTTAAAAATACAATGAAAGGTTTGTAGCAGACTTCCATTGAGCGGTTTTAAAAGAATGTAAAATAAAGAGTTATAATCTATCCCCTGAAAGACTATATTCCACCCTAATTAAATGTGGCCAGATTATACATGAGTGAGTGTTCATTCCATGCATGGGATTATCCATTCTTAAAAAGAATTAATCATGATAAAAATATATAAATTTATAATTAAGGAGCAACTTGTGTGTTTAAGTGCAGGACTATGGATGGGAAAAGTGGACAGTGATGGATGCTATAATTCAAATATTAAAATAAATTTTAAACAAAATGACTAAGTAATTTTATTTTTAATTATGAGTAAAAATATTTGAAGGAATAGAAATATCTACTTTTAAAAATTTTTCTTCTCTTAATGTCTCCTAGCAAAATCTGTTTTCATGTCTGAAACAAAATAAATATTCAATACATTTACTAAATAAAGGCAATAATCCTATTGCATCAAAATGATCACTGTTATAAGTTTAATGTCTTTCCTCATTTTGTGTATATAAATATACATGTGTATATATATACACACACACACACACACCCTCTTCTTTTCAGTGTTGGGGTATAAGGTGTAACAATTTCTTATATATTTACATGAAAGAGAGAGAAGGGATATCAGAAAATTGGACTGATGAAACAGTTCCCTGAGTACTTGTGGGTTTACCATCCACAGACTAGCATGGACACTTTACCAGGGCCACGTACCACTTCATGCTAACTAGGTCCAATTGGCATGTCATTATCTGTACAATTGGCTAGTGTGATGTTCTGCAAAATGTCAAGATGATCTAAGTCAATAAGGATAATACCACAGAGAATAGAATCACCATAAGGATTGAGAAAAACACATTCATCAAATTTTCCAATTTGGATATCAAGTGTTTATCTTGTTAAAAGGCAAACTTTAGACAAATTAAATTTAACAGAGTATAATTGAGCAAAAAATGATTCAAGATCGGGCATAACCTAGAACCAGAATAGATTTGGAGAGACTCTGGGGCTGCCACGTGGTCAGAAAACATTTATGGACAGAAAAAGGAAAGTGACACACAGAAAACGTAAGTGAGGTACAGAAACAGCAGTATTAGTTACAGCTTGGTGTTTGCCTTATTTGAACGTAGTTTGAACAGTTGGCTGCCTGTGATTGGCCAGAATTCAGCTACTGTGATTGGCTGAGACGCAGCTACTTGCTATAAGAGTAAGTTACAGTCTGTTCACATATATGGTTAGGTTACAGTTCACTAAGTATGGAGAAACCTTTAGGCCAAACTTAAAATATGTAAGGAGGCAGCTTTAGGCTAAACTTAATTTAACAATTCCCCCCTTTTGGTCAACCTCTCAAAATTGACCAAAGGTTGACCAAAACTTTAGGCGTTCATGTCACTCTGTCACCATCATAACTGGACTTCTTTGATCTCACATCCCTTGTAAGGTGGGGACAAGGAAACAGAACAACTTAAAAAAATGATTGATTCACATCACATTACTTCAGGTGACTTTTTTTTTGTAAGGGTTAGAGCAGAGGGAACTTCCTTATTATGCTGTAATGTCCCGATTTCAGGAGAAAAAAAAAATGGTCTGTTTTAGGATCTATCTGCTTCCTTCAAGTTTCAGTTGGATTAGGTCACATTTAGCATGAGTGACTCCATTTTGGTTTGGCTGGTCTGTTGGGCCTAAGCACAGCACAAAACAATGGCCTGTCGTAATTTTCTTTAACAATTTCTCCCTTTTGGTCAGGTTCTCACCTAGATGAGAGTGTGACCGAAGCTTAGGGCTTTAGCACTACTCTCAGTTTCCATCATTTTGGTTTTCCAGTCTCAAGGCATCATTCATAAGTTACGGTGTCCTCACCATCACACGTGTCTAGTCAGGCTAACTCAATCCATCTACAACTATGATTGGATTTTCTACTCAGTTAAATTATAATACTTCATCTTAATTCTACATAAGCCATTTGGTGTCTGTAAGGTTATAGTACTGAATTGAATTGGAATACAATAAGGACTACAAATCCTGTTTTATTTAAGTCTTTGAGGATAGTGCTAATATTGCTTCCAAGTTACACCATCTTGGTTGAAGAGGAAAAACAGTTTCAGGAATTTCCACTTTGTATTTCCTACCATAATGACTCTTACTCTATAGGTTAAGGATTCTACTGGCACCTAAATATATTCATGTTAAATATGCACTTGAGGACAGGGGAAATAATCATAGGATGATTCTGCTGACCTATAAGATCCACTGATGGACTGAAAACAGAATTTTTTCCGGGCTCCATAAGCTTTCACTCTAACAAGGGCGGTGATGGGATTTTGAGTATCCCATTATTAAGACTGGTTCAAGTCTTGTGACTGACATGCTTCAAGAAGCCTAAAATTACCCTTCCTTAATGGGTTCAATGTCTGTGAACTGACTTGATCTGGAAACATTATAGTGACCTTTTATTTCTCAATTCCTAATTTTTTCTGGTTACCTCACTCGTCATTGACTGTCAATCTATGTCACCCTGGAACACCACGATCTGTTAGTCATCACCATAGATACCTGTGGGTCAAGGTAACCGGATAGTCACTCTGTCTTCATTGCCATTTTATTAATTACATTCACCTTGCCTCTATCAGAAGTGCAACCTCAAAGAGACCAGATTCCTAGCATCTCCTTCTTCCAATTCTGGAAAGAGGCCATCCCCACCAAGCTTATTGAAGATAACAGAGCTGACTTATTTATTAGTGCATTCTCTAGTGTCTCGGTAAAGGCATGTCCTTTGGGCTCTCCCAGGGGACCTGGTCATGAAGTGGATTCTCTCCTCTCACATAGTAAATATATTTTAACATTTGCACTTCCCTGAGCCTTTTACCCTCTCGTCTGCCAAAGCCATGGTAGCATTTCCATCTCATTTACCTTTGACCTTTCTAATGTCCCAGTTTCAAGAAGATATTCTAGCAGCCAGTTAATACTCCCCCCAGCTATACTTACCAGAATGTTAAACTGAAAGTCTCAGGAGAATGTTTCTATGTTAATGATACCTAGTCTTATATTCTGTCAATGTTTCAATGCGACATCTTCAAGATCCATTCCCCTTTATGTTCTCTTGCATCAGGTGAGCACGTTAGCCAGGTCCTGTGATTCCTCTACTATGCAATGCATTTCCTCCTAGAGTAGGGGTTGTGTCTTCTGTCTCAGTCCGTGCTAAGATCTGATTCTAATTATTGGAGACAAAGAATGGAGGTGGAAAAAGTCTTCATGGAAGGCAAGCATGACCTTACAAGAATCCTGCTTAGGTGTGGTCTTTGCAAGTGGAGACTGGCAAGTGGAGACTCCGAGGAGGCTGTTTTAACTGTCTGGGAGAGTTCAGAAGACTCTTGGGATTCATGATTTTCCCACTCCTACAGCCAAATGTCCTCATCTCAGTTTTCAGAGCCCTGCTCTTCTCCTTACACAGATGTGGCCTTGACATAGAGAACTTGGTGAGTCTGTGCTTTTAGTCTTCTTGTAGTAGTTGTATTACCCTCACAATTAAGTCCTCCAGCTGATTTCGTTTTAAAATCACAGTCAGCCCTAAAAAGGATTATTGTCTCCATAATGCTCAAGTCCATTATCAACTGCATAACCTAACATTTTACTCTCCAGTTATACCTAATATTAATCTCCTTGTGGTAAGCAAAGTAATGACCCCCTCACCCCATCATTTACACCATAAAAAGAGTAATGTTGCAGATGTAGTTAAAGTTAAAAACCTTTAGATAATTTAGAGGTTATCCTAGATCCAGTTTAATCCCATAAGCCCTTAAGGCAGAGAACCTTTTCCAGCTGTGGTCAGAAAGAGACTTAACGGTGGAAAAAGGGTCAGAAAGTGTGACATGGGAAGGACTTTTCCTTGCTTGTTTTGAGATGAAGCAAGGGAGCCATGAGCCAAGAAATGCAGCAGCTTCTAAAAGCTGGCAATGGCACTCAGTTTATAGCCATCACGAAAATGGGACCTTGGTCCTATAACTGCAAGAAACTGAATTCTACCCTCAACCCCAATAAACAAGAAAAATGGACCTTTCCCTGGTCTACTTTCCAACACCTTGCAGCCTTTACAACACCTTGATTTTAGCCTGGTGAGCTCCCTGTTAGACTTTGACCTACAGAATTCTAAAATAATCTGTATAGTTTAAGTTGCCAAATTTGTAGTAATTTGAGATAGCAGGAGCAGAAAACTAATGTACGACTTCAGGTGAGAGTCTTTATATTATAATGACATTTCTACCAGGATATTTTACTCTATTCACCACCAGCAATGATCTTTATTGCCCTCTGATCAGTAACTGCTGCAATTCCAGGATCTTATCTTGAAAGTTTGCTTTCTGGGATCACTCCTGCTAATGAATGGCAACACTTGATTCTCTCCAAAGCAGAATCCAATCCAAGAACTTCTGTCATGCAATTAACATAGAAAGTAAACCCAGGGAGCAGGAGAGAGAAATCAGAAAGAGTGAAACAGAATTGCTTTAAAGAATTCAGAAAAGAAGTGGCCACTGCTATGGGCATCTGGCACTTGATCCTAATGAAACTTTCTGAGAAGGTGCACAAAATGCACCAAAGAATTTTCCATCTGAAGGATGAAAATGTGACACCTTTGCACATTGAATCCAATCCCAAAATGCAAAAGTTTTCCGCAATGGGTTTTAACTCCCCTGCACTTCCAGATTGCACAAGTGTAAATGACAATTGGATTCCTGAAGATGTTCTATCCTACAGTAACAAAGAAGTCCCAACGGTGAACAGGAATTGGAAAAATAAAACTGTTCTGGCTGTGTTCACCTGTAATAAACACAGACAGCCCAGAATGTGTTGACCTTAGCAGTTGTAGTCTTCATCCACAGATTAGATAAATTGAGAGAGCTTCAGTGACTAAAAGTCCAAAAAAGAGAAGACCCGTGGTATATTAAGTATAGTGGGAGAAAGAATGACAGTTAAAGTTATTTTGGTTAAAAAGTAAAGGGGATATATCAACCTCAAGATCTCCAAAGTGGCAAAGTCATAACCTCAAGGTGTGGACCTTTCCATGGCCAGTTGAAATATAATTTAAGAAAAAAAAAAAAAAAAATTGTATTAACTCACATAACTGAATAGTCTATGGGTGAAGCTCTAGCTTCAGATATGGCTGGATTCAGGTTCAAGTTCATTAGGAGTCCCTCTTTCAAATGTGGGTTTACTCTGCATTGGATTTATTCTCCAGTAGACAGAGGCAAATATGGCCCAGCCAGGACAGAATGATGCCCTATGTGCTTCACAACCACAGTGGAAAGAAAACACAACTTTCACAATAGTTCCCATAAAGGATACATGCCTGATTTTCACTGACAGACTTGTGTCATGTATCTATCCTTTTCCCAATCCTTGTGGATGGTGACACAAAATATGCTGATTGGCTAGGTCTGGAAAAATTGTTTCCTACCTGGAACTTGAAGTGGGAAAAATGGCATAGCCTAGTTTCATCTAATTGCATGGGCTGAGATTTGGTAAATGGCAATGTTATCAAAAGATGGGAGAAAGAATTTTCCTCAGGTAAAAGATTATAGGTCTCCTCCCTAGTAAATGATTAAAATATTATTGCACACAAGAAAGGAGTCAGGATAAAACAAGGTTTTAGGGTTTGATGGGTCTGGCAATTTAAACCGTTGAAGTCAAGGATAGGGAATGCTGAACTCACCAAGGAAATAAAAATTAGGCCAAATAGATTTATACCTGATTAAATATGAGTTGGATTAGAAAAAGCACAAGCAGGCATTTTACTAACTGGGCCAACTCATCCACAAGAAGAGGGTTCATAATGGAAGATTTAGATTAATAGTTCCTATTATAAAAAGACTTTATATGACTATTAACTGAATTCTCTTAAATAGTTACCTAAATTTATGGGTTGAATAATGAGTTGGCTTGCATTCTCTCATTTAATTATTAACAATAAACAAAACAAACACACAATAAGACAAAGTTAAACAAACACATTTGAATACCCGCTGCACTCTCCTAGCCGCTGGGGAGTCAGAGTCAAGAAAATCACCCTGCAGTGAGCATTCTAGTAGAAAAACACAGAATATTAACTATTTGAATATCATTTGAGACAAAGGCTAAGGAGAAAAATAAAGCAGTATAGGGGAAAAGGGCTGGTAGGAAGGCTACTGTTTCATCCATGAAGAATCAGAGAAGTCTTCACTGCTAAGTTTTCATTTAAATGTTGAACAGATGAAGTGCATGAAATATATAAATCAACAGATGATACACAAACATTTTTGTATGTATATGTACATATACACATATACACATAAATATATACATATATCTTCAGGGAAAGGAAGAATGAATCTCAATAATATATTTTTAAAAGCTCAATAAAACATATTAGCTTTTACTATGCCCACTGAATTTTATCAATTGAACATATTAAAGGTCTAAAGAAATGCCAATACGTTCTATAAACATGTAAACAGGGTTTTCTGATTAAAATGTAATACATCTGGATGTGAAAAACAAATAGGTTACAACTTCTCCACAAGCTTTAAAAAATTAGAAAACACTTATAAATGATTCTTGGATAATTGAGAAAATTAAAGCTGCAATTACAGTCTATTTAGTAATTAGCAGTAGTTAGAACATTGTGGGCTATAGCCAAGGTTAAAATTTACAGCATTAAGTAACTTCAGTTGTTATTATTAACCAAGAAATAAAAATAAATCGAGAATTAT
>NW_012153729.1:3066018-3067133 GCF_000956105.1 Propithecus coquereli
AAAATTTCTTTTATAAGCTAAAACTATTAGGAATTTATCATTCAATGTCTTTTTATTTTGACAAGGTGAAGAATCAGGATCAAGGTTCATAATTTTTTTTTTGACTTAGACATTTAGAAATTCAAAGTATTGATCACCTTTAGAATTATGCAACTGTTGTATATACCTGCAGGGTCATAAATTGGAACATGAGAAACGAAATAATGGAATATCAGCACTACCAAAAAATGGATATTCTGTTAACTAATAATTTGTTGCTCTTATGCTATATCAAATGGGAGATTTGATGAGGTAATTAATTTGTCTTTCCTTTTTGCAAAGCATTTTTGCCCTTGAACTACTCTCTAATCTGAAGCACCATCTGTCCTTTACATTGACTGTGGCCCAAACCAAAAAAGATCACTACATTTTGACTCAGCAGACTGGATACAAGGACAGAAGATTTGGTGGGTGTGAATGGTGTTAGTCATGGGCACAAATGTTTAGGACTATAGCGAGTGCTGCGCCTGCTGGATCCCAGCTTCTAAGTGAGACACCCATGTGTTTGCAAATGAATTCCGTGCACACCTGTGTTCTGCGGAACCATCTGTAGAGCACAGGGCTGAATCTTGTGCCCCACATGTGCGTCTCTAATTTTGGTTCTACTTGACCTTTAGGAAGAAAACAAATTTTTAAGAAGATGAAAATATGTACATCCAAATAGACATGTCTATATCCATCCATGTCATCTTATATACCTACTATGCCTCTAGTGAGATGTTCACACTCTTTTTATTAGCACGTATGTGCAGATGTATCTGACTTAATTCTCCAGACATAAATAGGCTTAACTCTCCAGACATGAATTTTATCAGGTAATTTTTGCAATATTAAAAAGACAGCAACTATGCAATGAGTATTAGTCATAAGCATGTTCCTGATTCAGTTCAATTAGCAATGTTCTTAGAGAGATATAGGGATGTAGTAGTCAGTGCCCATAAACAGTAATCTCTAGTGGTAATTGTCCAGAGCCCAAAGTTTCTCTTCTAGTTATAAAGTTATGGGATAGCCTATTTGAGAAGGAAAATAGACTCATTAAACACTGTGGGAAGATTTGGGCATTGCAAAGCTCTTTT
>NW_012153729.1:3067183-3073212 GCF_000956105.1 Propithecus coquereli
TACTATCTGTAAACTATTTAACTCCCCATCCCATAGTTAGGAAGTCAAACAATGTTCAAATCCTAGTCTCTCAAAGATAAGATTTTCACAAATATTTTGACGTTATACATTTGAGAGAACCCCTTCAATTAATTTCATCTTCCTTCCACCAGTTTCTTTTTCTCTCAAATATAACCACCAATGCCCACATAAAGAACAAAAGGTCACATGGAGGCATTTTAATATATGAAGGCAACCAACTCAGGAAAGGAAGCAACTTTCACTCTTGTCTCTGAGAGGTTATTTTTTTTTTTTTTTTTTGAGACAGAGTCTCGCTTTGTTGCCTGGGCTAGAGTGCAGTGGCATCAGCCTAGCTTGCGGCAACCTCAAATTCCTGGGCTCAAGCAATTCTCCTGCCTCAGCCTCCCAAGTAGCTGAGACTACAGGTGTGCACTACAAACCCTGACTAATTTCTTCTATTTTTAGTAGAGAGGGGGTCTCACTCTTCTCAGGTTGGTCTTGAACTTCTGACCTCAAGTGATCCTCCTGCCTTGGCCTCCCAGAGTTCTAGGATTATAGGTGTGAGCCACCAGGCTGGCCACTCTGAGAGGTTTATGTTTTGTCTTTACTGTTCATTCAATAACTATTTAAGTGCCCGCAATGAACAGACACTGTTTGCAGTGCTAGAGTATGGCCCAAAGAGAATTGGCTTGATGGGTGTTAAAGTTGCAGATACTACCAAGACAGAATCTATTCTCTTGTTCTTACATTAGGTATCTGTAGAATTCTTATGTTCTTTGAACAAGATATTGTGGCTCAAAAACTAAGGGATAACGATAAAGGTCACATTTGTGTTGCTAGACTGTACAGTAGTCACGGTGCTGGCAGGGAGAGAGTTGGAACATGCAAATTGAATAATTAGAGGGAATTAAAAATGGAGGAGTTTAAAAATTAAAAATAGAATAATTATATGATCCACAATTGACTGGGTATATATCCAAAGGAAATGAAATCAGTATGTCGAAGAGATTTATCTGCATTCTCATGTTCATTGCAGTATTATTCACAATAGTCAAGATCTGGAATCAGCCTAAGTGTACATTGGCAGATGAAAAGGTAAAGAAGATATGGTATATATACACAATAGAATACTCTTCAGCCTTTAAAAAGAAGAAAATCCTGTCAGATTGTGACACCATGGATAAACCCAGAGGATATTATCCTAAGTGACATAAGCCAGGCATAGAAAGACAAAAGCCACACTATCAAGAACATGCTGAGCTCCTAGAAGTAGAGAGTAGGATGGGGGCTATCCAGGTAGGGGGAGTGGGAAGATGTTGGTCAAAGGATACAAAATTTCAGTTAGACAAGAGACCTATTGGACAACATGGTGACTATAGTTAATAACAATGTGTTGTATTTTGAAAATCACAAAGAGTAGATTTTAAGTATTCTCACCAGAAAAAAATGGTAAGTATGTGAGGTAATGCATATGTCAATTAAATTGATTGAGCCATTCCACAATACATACATATTTTAAAACATCATGCTGTACATGATACACACATGTATTTGTCAATTAATAAAACAGACAAGCAGAAAGAGAGAGAGGAAGGAAGGAAGGAAGGAAGGAAGCATGAACTAAAATAAAATCTTAAGGCTCACCCCCCACCAGCTGACCGAATGGACCCCCTCTTGGCTAAAGGAATATCCTAAAACTAAATTGCTTGCCAGGAGGAGGGAGGTCAGCCATGCCTCATCATGCCCCCCTCCCTTCTTGGGGACATCCTTTGTAACCCATTAGCAGGCTCTAAGGGTATGCAACACAAACCTGAAGGACCTCAATTTACACAACAAATATATGTCCTGTGGCTTATCTATGATAAACAGCTCCTTATGTTAAAACCTTCCAAGCCTTTAGACAAAGCTTCATGTCTTTAGCCAATTAAAGTCAAAGAATCTTTAAACCCACCTATAACCTGTAAGTCCCTGCTTCGAGATGGCCCACCTTTTTGGGCCAGACCAATGTATGCCTCCCACATATTGATTTATGATTTTACCTGTAACCCCTGTCTGTCTCCCTGAAATGTATAAAACCAAACAGTAACCCAGCCACGCGGAGTCCACTTGCTCAAGGCTTCCTGGGCATGGCTCCAGGTCATGGTCCTCAAATTTGGCTCAGAATGAATCTTTTTAAAATTATTTTACAGAGTTTGTCTTTTTTTCCGTTGACAGAAGGAAGGTAGGAAGGAAGGGAAGGGTAAAGGCTATTTAAAGGTGTAGAAAAAGTGCCAGGGATGGTGCAGTACTCCGAGGGCATGAGGGCTCCATAAACATACCTGAGCACCCAAGGGCGAGGGGAAGGAGACGCCACCAGATCCTGAGCTGGGAGGGACCAGCTGTGGCTGCTGGAAGAAGCCATGGTCTTCTGTAGACGGATGCAGCCCACCTGTCGGAACATGGCAAGAAGAGAGCAGAGGAAACTGAGGCCTGGACTTGACTTCCCCGACACACCCACATCCTGTGCATGCTTCCCTGAGGTCAGACCCAGCCAAAGGCCACAGGGCAAGGTAGTGCATCAAAGCAGTCTACGTGGGTGTGTCTCCGAGTTCACACAGCAAGTTGGATGAATGACAGCGAGTGCATCTAGAGGGACAAATAAGGTATCCCAAATAGAAAAAATTTTGAAGATTTCGTGTTTTTCTTAAGATGTAGAATCTGCTACAACTGGTATATTCTGGAATGTACTGTAAATCTTTGCCTAATTTAGCAAAAACTACATTTGCATAAACTAAATTATATAACATACTAATATTTCATAATTTTGTGGAAAGACTGGCATGCCCTCCCATCACCTGATTGCATGACATAGTTACAGAGCCAGCTTATACATTTTTAAGTATCAGTCCTCAGACATAACCCCCTTCCATACCAGGCTTATTTCTAACATTTACAAAGCCAGGAGCAAGAGTAGAAGAGGCCCACATACCATATGTCAAATATTTAAAAGTTACATATCAAGCTAACAAAATGTTAAATAAAATCTGTTCTATCCTCTATTCTCAACAAATATATTTCCATAATTACAAAACTGAAAGATATGCTCAAAGGTTTAGCTTTTATATGACTGAAAGTTGGCAAAATACCAAAGATGAGTGAATTTACTTATTACAGTGCATGCCTGGTGCTCTGGGCATAATCCAAAAACCTTTGAATGAGTAATAAAATGAAGATATACATAAATCACAAATGATTATATGTTTTAATATTATTTTTATTGCCTTTATTCTGTATCAGTTCAGTTCTTTATATTTATATAATCAATATTTTCACCTAACTGATATACTATTGATAGGTATGGTTTAAAATTAAGGATAGATGGAGTGAAAGTGTATGCAATTATATTTTATGTTTTAATTAAAGTATTTTCATGATTTAACAACTATTTTAATAATTAATAACTATATTTATATTAATATTATCCAAAATATATTTTAAAGAAAATTAACTTTCTTATATGTTTTCAAAAGCTACTTTTCTTCTAAAATATTCAGAAGTATATATTAAAATAAAAAGGTAAAATACAAATTATAATTAGTAAATATCACCATTTAAATCAGAATCATTTAAACACAGATAAAATTTTAAATTTAAATTTTTAAAATTTCTTTTATAAGCTAAAACTATTAGGAATTTATCATTCAATGTCTTTTTATTTTGACAAGGTGAAGAATCAGGATCAAGGTTCATAATTTTTTTTTTGACTTAGACATTTAGAAATTCAAAGTATTGATCACCTTTAGAATTATGCAACTGTTGTATATACCTGCAGGGTCATAAATTGGAACATGAGAAACGAAATAATGGAATATCAGCACTACCAAAAAATGGATATTCTGTTAACTAATAATTTGTTGCTCTTATGCTATATCAAATGGGAGATTTGATGAGGTAATTAATTTGTCTTTCCTTTTTGCAAAGCATTTTTGCCCTTGAACTACTCTCTAATCTGAAGCACCATCTGTCCTTTACATTGACTGTGGCCCAAACCAAAAAAGATCACTACATTTTGACTCAGCAGACTGGATACAAGGACAGAAGATTTGGTGGGTGTGAATGGTGTTAGTCATGGGCACAAATGTTTAGGACTATAGCGAGTGCTGCGCCTGCTGGATCCCAGCTTCTAAGTGAGACACCCATGTGTTTGCAAATGAATTCCGTGCACACCTGTGTTCTGCGGAACCATCTGTAGAGCACAGGGCTGAATCTTGTGCCCCACATGTGCGTCTCTAATTTTGGTTCTACTTGACCTTTAGGAAGAAAACAAATTTTTAAGAAGATGAAAATATGTACATCCAAATAGACATGTCTATATCCATCCATGTCATCTTATATACCTACTATGCCTCTAGTGAGATGTTCACACTCTTTTTATTAGCTCGTATGTGCAGATGTATCTGATTTAATTCTCCAGACATAAATAGGCTTAACTCTCCAGACATGAATTTTATCAGGTAATTTTTGCAATATTAAAAAGACAGCAACTATGCAATGAGTATTAGTCATAAGCATGTTCCTGATTCAGTTCAATTAGCAATGTTCTTAGAGAGATATAGGGATGTAGTAGTCAGTGCCCATAAACAGTAATCTCTAGTGGTAATTGTCCAGAGCCCAAAGTTTCTCTTCTAGTTATAAAGTTATGGGATAGCCTATTTGAGAAGGAAAATAGACTCATTAAACACTGTGGGAAGATTTGGGCATTGCAAAGCTCTTTTATTGTTGTTACTAAAATTGCATTCTCCAAATTTAGTACTTGCTGAAAATTCATATGTTTAGAGTTACAACTAAAAATCTGTGTCTCACAGTGTTCGAATTAGTTTACTCTAAGCCAAATGAGTTCCTTTTTTTTTTTTTTAAGGAAAAAGCTACCAAAGTTGGCATGGGTATCACATTCCTCTCAGAGAACCAATTTATAAATTATTTTAAAATAAATAAGCTCAGATATGTATGTTTCAGTTTTTCAAATTATACATTATAATTGCAAAGAGTTTGGTTTTAGTAAAAGTCTCTAAATTTTAAAGATAAAATTTAATAATTTCCTGAACTTAAAATAAAACTATAGTCCTTCATCCTTTCTATAGAAATTGGGAAAAGAGTATGGGCTCATGCTCTTTAACATAAATGCTTTTAAAGTAAAAATAAAAAAAAATGACAAAATATATCACTTAATCACCATTTTATGTATATAAAAAATAATCAGATTTTTAGCTGTGGCAAGGAATTGACTTAATCTAGAATCCCACCCATAAGTAGTTTAAAAATATACTTTTGGTTTAGAAGGTCGTTTAGGGATTTGGGGTTGACCCAAATTTCCTATGAAAACTCTCTCCTTTCTGGTTTTTTTTTTTCCCTTTTTATGAGAAAAAAAATTTAACTAAAGGAAAATAGAACTAATATGATATAAATTGCAATCCATAAATCTCAAAATCTTATTGGCGATGGTGGCACAAAACATAAATTACATTCATTAATGAAGACAGTTGGAACAAAAGTTCAGAGTTGCTTTATAACACAGAGTTCATGACCAGTAGCTGTTTAAAGTTCCTCTGTTGTATAACGGAGGTGGGGGTAGAGAAAAGACGGGAAGGAAAAAGAGCTCTTTAATGTGGGTTTCCTTTCTAATAAATCAAATGTCCTAGACTCCTGGGCATTTGTGGTATGTGCGTCGCTGCTAATATCACGCATTCTGCGATGGCTAGAACAGATTCATAACGTTTCGATATGGACCTGGTGGTGCCATACAAATAAAGGCTGTCCATCAACAGCTGGGGATGTGTGTGATTCCAATAAGACGGTAGCATTTAGAAAAACCCAAGTTTGAATTTAAGAATGATTACTCTATTAATTAGAGCTATTACTGTATTAATGACTCTATTAAGTGAGCTTCTGTCAGGCTTGTATGGTTTCTTTTTCCATTTTTATTGTTTGGAAGGGGTATTTATTTACTGAAGGTTTTTAAAACTGGTAATCACCTCACCAAATTTGTCCAG
>NW_012153729.1:3079343-3080541 GCF_000956105.1 Propithecus coquereli
CATTTGGTTGTCCCAAGTAGAGTGCAGTGGCATCATCATAGCTCACTACAACCTCAAACTTGTGGGCTCAAGCGATACTCCTGCCTCAGCCTCCCAAGTAGCTGGGACTACAGGCACATGCCACAATGCAAGGCTAATTTTTCTATTTTTAGCAGAGACAGGGTCTCACTCTTGCTTAGGCTGCTCTCAAACTCCTGGGCTCAAGCGATTTCCCTGCCTTGACCTCCCAGAGTACAAGGATTACAGATGTGAGCCACCACACCCAGCCATATCTTATATTTTGAAACCTATATAAAATTAAAAGGGAACAGTTAAGAAAAACAAAAGATGGAGAAGGAAATTGCTAGATACAAACATACTAACCACAATTATAAATTATGATAAACTGCAATTGAGTTGGTAGACAGGCAAGATTTATTTTTCTTAAGTGTGATAGTATCTGAGAGGCGTGTCAGTTTGATCTACAGGGCCTTTGCTTGTGGGATCACAGGAGATGGATGAGGGGTACATGTCATTGACGTGCCAGGGAACTGGGATTGCACACTGATATATGTCCCTCAATTTCCCCTGAACCAAAACCAAGTGACTATGGATAATGACCCTTGTGCTGTCTGTACTCGCAGATAACTAGATCCTCCCTCCTGTGACCTGAACTACATTATTTCTGGAACCTACAACACTACGCCACATTCAGCGATTACATTTTCACACCCTCTTTGAGGAAGAGGGTCTTGACGTATTTATCTTTGCCTGCCCAGAGACTAGCACAGTGACAGATACTTAACAGTTTTTTATTTTTTACTGTATAACACAACACTGACACAGAAAACCACACAAAACAACTATGTAGCTTAATGTATTAGTAAAAGGGGAATCTTCTCTCCCTGTTCTTTTAAATTACAATTTATTTGCTGAAGAAACCAGGTCTTTGATCTGTACAGTTCTCCAGAGCCCTGATTTTGTTGATTATGCTTCTATGGTAACGTTTAGCATGTCCTTCTGTACTTCCTGAATATTGGTTGTTGGGTTAGGTGTATGGGCTTGATAAGATGCTGGTTTGATGATTTTGGCAAGACTACGTCATGTTGTGATGACCCATAAAGCCAAGAGACTCACATTTCTTGTTGTCCTCTCCTTATAAGACTTTGCAGAGTGACTTAGTATAGTTTCTCTGAGGGTTTTAAAGTTAAAAAAAAAA
>NW_012153729.1:3080661-3082947 GCF_000956105.1 Propithecus coquereli
ATTAAAAAAAATTAATGAAACCTAGTCATTATGGAAATACAAATTAAAATCATCATGCAATTCCATGACATACACCCTCTAGAATGGCTAAAATGAAACAAAAAAAACAAGCTATTAAATTTTAGGATACAATTCTCTGGGGAAGTGGAATGGAAATATGATTATAAGGAATCAAAAGTCCCATCATATTATATTTTGGGATATTGAAAAGCTGATTCATGTATTACTTAAATAATTATGCTTATCAAATCACTTTGGAATTTATATTTGACAGATAATACTAAAAGAGTGGGGATAGGATATTATTTAAAATATCAGTATTTACAATATACTAAAATATATATTACTTCTTAAACTTAAGATAAAAAGTTAAACATGCCAACATGTTTACTTAAATATGTGAGCGAAGATCCACAGTAAATTAAAATTATTTTAAATGGTACTTAAGCAAATAATTTTATCTGAAGCTAGAGTCTGGCTAAAAGTTCTAGCTAGGCATAGATTGTGAAATCTTTGTCCACTTTGAAATGTTGGCCTCCTTCTTTATCATGCCCTCCACAGCAACTGTAACCCATCAGCTGCCTGTTTGAACCATGTGTGCAGATGCCCATGAATGCCGGAAGAGGCCTCCTTGGTATTTTATTGGCAATAACTCAAAGCTTATTAAAATCCAGATGGAAAGGGACCTGCAGCATATTTAAGCCCATATGCCCAAATGGGTACTGCACTATTTAATTGCTTGCATTTCAGTCATAATTCCTTTCCCTTGTCCTAGTTTGATTTTCTCCAAAGTGTTTATGTAGTATTTCAGTTGATGTCCCCCTGAATTATCTTTAAAACCTGTTCTAATGCTCATTTTTTAAAGCGCTTAGGTTAAATTCTATGTATGGTGTCTTACTATTTTTATATTGGTGTTAAATGAACATTGAACCATGAAGAGGCAATTGGGTGAGTCATTTGTGACTCTTTCTATGTAGCTTTATTGAATTAAAAATGTCTGTTTTTAATCCAATAATATTTTCCTAAACACATTAAGGCTATTACGTACACATGGCATGCCATCTCTGCAGCCTGGAGAAATTGTAAGAGAGTTCTGTCATTGTAAATATTATGTCCATTAACTGATACCTAGAACGTACCTCTTATTAGTTAGTCAAGCCAGGAGTGCTATTTATGGTTTTAATAGCATGAAATCAAAATAATTATAAATAAAAACAATTTATTGTCTCAATGGCCAGGAACTGGGACCTCATAATTCTATACATAGACACTGGCCTTATTGTCCTCATCTGTTGCCCACTCACTCAATCCCAAGTGTAAGTCCTACTTCCTCTCTTGAATCTTTACAATAGACCGGGGCTCTCCTTTCTGTTAATTCCTATTGCATTTAAAAGGTCTTAACACTCATTTTACACTTAATCTTGCACTATTCTGAATTGTTATTTGCTGCTTCCTGACTTTGTTTTATCTCCCAAACTTATGAGCTTCTTGACCGTAGCCTGTTCTTCCACAACCACATAGCGCCTATGTGTTCTATGCCTTACGAACTTTCCACCACAGGGCTACATTGAGTGTGTTTCTACAGCACAAATTTTATTTCTATGACAGTTCGGGCTATGCTCTATTATAATTGTCCACTTATTACGCTGCCACCTTCATTAGAGGGCATGTTTTTTTGAGAGCAGAGGCTGTGTGTATGTGCATGTATGTGTTTAGAAAGATTTTTTTCCAAAATGAAGTCACTGAACTGAGATAGTCCCAGAGACATAAATATGGCATGCTTGTGTCTCAGGCATTTTCTGAGTGAAAGAACAAAGGAAGCCATGGAACATTGGTAGATTTCCTGTCTAACCACTGACAAATTATTGAGACTCCTTGAATACATCTCATGGGCTGACTCTCCTCACTATGACCATTTGCGGAGTTTAGTTAGTAGGTAAAATCTTTCTCCAACCAATAGAGAGGAAAACACAATCCCTTTTAAATTCAACTTTAAAAGTCTAATTCCATTCATTACCAATTCTGACATGACACTAAGGGAGGATACGCCTGAAGGTAACTTCTAAGTCTCAAATGACTGACAAGAATGTGGAAACAAGACTATTGATGTTTGCAAAATAGTCAAAGAGTACACTGATCTAAATGTCACTTTAACAAACTGCTGAGAAACAGGAAAAAGGATGTCTAGAATAGGCATCTAGCATAGACAAAAGGGAGGTAACAAAGTCCTTGCACTAAAATCTTATACTTTCTTTAAACATTTTTTTTTTTTTTTGAGAAAGAGTG
>NW_012153729.1:3082997-3085111 GCF_000956105.1 Propithecus coquereli
CTCTTTTTAGTGTCTTTAATGATGTAAAAAAAAATTTTATTTCTGTCCTGAATTGTCAGTGAATTTATCCATACTATCCTTCAATTCTCTGATTTGCTATTTGAAAGTGTCTTTTTGAGAGTATACCACCTACTTTTATTTCAATGACTGCAATTTTTATTTATGTGATTTCAAATTGCTTATTTCTATAGACACCCATTTCATTTGTGCCTTTTTTTCCCCCAAAAAATGTTGGTGGTTATTATTTTACCTTATCTCTGCAAGAATACTGAATTCTTTGGGATGCCCTAATCCAGAACCTGGACTTACAGTGGTAATTGAACTGCTTCACAACAGTGAGAGTAAACATAGTACAGGTCATGCAGATAAACTGGAAGGGAATTAGGCCCAGAGCACTTACTTTCAGGCAATCCTAGTTTGTCTCCTAAATATACTGCAGCGTATAGGCTATAAACCCTGCACAGAACACCTTGAGGCCCCATTTGCACTACAGAAAACAAAATTCCCCTATGTCTTTGCCTCGATGCCTGCCTCACTCATTTACTTTACTTTTCTGTTAGTCCAGATTTAGAAATAAACTCTGTAATCAGGTTTTATTCTTCCTTATCTTACCACTGACTCCATTCACAGTGATGAATTTAAAAGGGTCTTTCAGTATGTGAATATATTTCTGGCCCTTATTTATAAGTGAATTCTTATTTAACAGTTAATCCTGAGACTTGCATATTCCACTGTGGACTAGTTTGCTCGAGCTACCATGACCAAGTACTATAAACTGGGTGGCTTCAACAACAGAAATCACTGTCTTGCAGCCTGGAGGCTAGAATCTGAAATCCAGGTGTTGATAGGGTTGGTTCCTTCTCTCCTTGGCGGGATGGCCACCTTCTATGTTTCTTCACATTGTTTTCCTCTATGCATGCTTCTGTGTGCCAGTTTACTTTTTTTTTTTCTTTTCTTTTCTTTTTTTTTTTTGTTGAGACAGAGTCTCGCTCTGTTGCCCAGGCTAGAGTGCCATGGCATCAGCCTAGCTCACAGCAACCTCAAACTCCCGGGCTTGAGCAATCCTTCTGCCTCAGCCTCCCAAGTACTGGGACTACAGCCATGCGCCACCATGCCTGGCTAATTTTTTCTCTCTATATATTTTAATTGTCCAGATAATTTCTTCCTATTTTTAGTAGAGACGGGGGTCTCGCTCTTGCTCAGGCTGATCTCGAACTCCTGAGCTCAAATGATCCGCCCGCCTCGGCCTCCCAGAGTGCTAGGATTACAGATGTGAGCCACCGCGCCTGGCCCCAGTTTACGTTTTAATGAGGACACCGGTCATATTAAATTGGTGCCCACCTTAATGACCTCACTTTAACTCGATTATCTCTGTAAAGACCCAATCTCCAAATAAGTGTGAGTTCCAGAAATATTACACATTAATAAAAAATTCCCTTTGGCAAATAAATGGAGTCATTATAAATACTAAATTTGTAAAATGTGATAGAGCATACACTGTATTCATAAAATAAAATATTCCAGATTTGTTTAATTTATAAAAATGTTGGGTGTTGCTGAGAAGGATAGGCAGGAAGGAAGCCTTAGCAGACGGTAAACTTAGTACATATGACCTCTTAGGCTTCACGATATGTGAGCTGAGTTGATGCTATCTGCTTACGGGCAGTGTCAGCACCTTCAGTACTTCATAGCACAGATGGATAAGCCTAAAGCCAAACAAGTTCATTAATGACAAATTAGAATCAAAACTCAAGCCTGCTGAATTTGAATCATTGTTTAATTCAAAAGAAAATGAATTAGGTTTAATGCTGCATATTTTTAAAAAGTCTACTTTGCCTTTATGCAGAGGGCATTATGACAAAACCTGGCATTTTATATGTGGACTTTTAAAACTTCACATTCTTTTTCATAAACCCACAAAATATTATATAATTTAAACTTTCCTTTGCCAATGAATTATGTTTGAATCCAGTATCTTCAGTCCATTTTGATATCCATTCTGAGATCATTATTAAATATCAGAAATGAAAGATGGAGTAGGATTTGGAGATGGTTTTGAGAGTGTATTTGTAAATATTTATTGGTGTTATCAACATACACATCTATGCATACAT
>NW_012153729.1:3101641-3103304 GCF_000956105.1 Propithecus coquereli
CACTTTTATTCTCTACCAATAATATATTTATACTTTAAACAGGTCAAATTCAAGTCACCTTAATTAGGATCATCAAGCTAAGCAGCCACATAGATTTAATCAGTGGGAACAAAATAAACTTACTCTCCTTCTAAATCTAAAGATTGCCTTTCTCGCTTACCTAGGATCATTACACTGGGTCAATGAGAGGAAAAGCAAGAGAGAGGAAGAAGAAAAATGAATGGCTCATAATTCTTTTATTCCCTACTTGAGAGCCTACAGCAGTTTTATCAAATGATGATGAATAGTAGAAGGAAATTTATTTTTCAGAATTCCTCTTGGGAAGAATATTATAGCTATATTGTGTTTTTAGAAAAAGTGTTTTGAAAAGTTGTCTAGAGTTGTGACTAAGACTGCAATTGCATGTTAAAGTAAAAAAAAAAAAAAAACCTGTAGCTGAGAATTCTTCAAAGGAGAGTAAGCGTGCTTCATTTACATGTGTGGTCACACTATTTTGTGGTGAAGAACCATGGTTCTCAAACTTCACGGTGCATAGGAAACACCTGGGGATTTGATGAAATGCACATTTTGCATCACTACGGCTATGGTAGATCTAAGAATCTTCATTTTTAAAAAGCTCCCAGGTGATGCCAATGCTGCTAGTCCAAGGACTGCACTGGCTAGGCACTTCATAGAAAGCAATGATTTGACTTTTCCCCATGCATTGTGGGGTAGGCATTGTTAAGAGAGTGAGTTATCCTGGGTAATACTAGAAGAGTTAGAAATCAGAAAATGTGTGTAGTGCCCATCCTAGCAAAATTATTAAGGAGGCTCAACAGACAATATAGTCAACTAAGAATGTTTAAGCTGTCACTATGGGTTATGCAATGGAAAACACTTCTCCATCACTCATACAATATATTCAATAAAAGATTTACAACAAAACTAATAGGATCTCAGTTTTGCATCCAGTTAAGCCTGGGAGAAACCAAGGATACAAAAGTAGGAAGGTAAGGAGCCAAATGACATCTGAATGACAAAAACAAAAATAAGAACCAACTCTTGCTGAGCATTTACCTGGGTCACTCAAAGTGCTTTGCATTTTTTACCATTATTATTGTCCTTTTACATGCAAGAAAATCTAAGGCATAGAGAAGTTAACTTGCACTCAGACTTTCTAACTCTTAACTACAAAGCCCAAAGACTATGTTCAATCACACCAGAGCTGAAACATACATTTTCATTTTCAACTTGAATGAGGGAAGATCAAGCTCCTCCCTTCCCTCTCTCCTTTCCTCTCTCCCTCCCTCTCTTTCATTCTCTATCTCTCTCTGTCCCCTTGCTCCAAGAATTTAAGAAGAAAGTACTCTTTCAGAATTCCTGAGAGCTACTTTTTAATTCATATTCTCTCACCTTATATAATATTTTAATTTTCTTTCCCTGTTTACGGTCACACCTTCAAACTGAATTAACACACCTTCTTCATTCTGTTAGGTTAACTCAGGCATTTAGTGAGTCACAGGCTCTTAAGGTGGAATAAATGAATGAAATCACAAAAGAATTATAGAAAGTTTTATAGATTAATTTTCCTTTTAAAAATTATACGCAACCACCCAACTTAAGAGATAGAATGTTACCAAGAGTCTTGAAGCCTGCAAGTATCCTTCTCTGAAAGGTAACTATT
>NW_012153729.1:3103944-3104633 GCF_000956105.1 Propithecus coquereli
CACCTGGGGAGATTTAAAATCCACCCCCATGCCCATGTTGGATTCTACACAAAATATATCAGAATCCACAGAGGTGGAGCTCAAGTATTAGTATTATAATATGGTTTTCCAGGTGCTGCCAATGTGGAGACAAGGTATCATAATATTGCTTTAATTCTACTTTATTTGAAAGGAAAATTGCTCTCCTGGTTCCAGCTGCATTGAATATATTTTCCTAGAAAATTACCCTCAAAAAATCAGATGGTAAAATGCCCCATCACAAACATGGAAATCTATTTTCATTAGCTGGTTTTATTTTGAGCTTGATGGTTTGCGTGCCCATCTGTCTGCTCATGTCAAATGTGCCCAGTGGTGACATCACTGCCTAATAGATCTGTAAGCTGTGGCTTCTTGAGGAAGCATTATTTATTTATTCATTGCACTCTTTGGGCAACTTCACAAAACAGAGCTCTTATTTACTCAGGGTACAAAGGTTAAAAACCTAAAATTAGACGTAATTCTATAAAAATTTAGCTCAGAAGGAAAGAATTGCAGCATTTTTCTCTAAAGTCAGTAATTATTAAACCTAGAGTCACATAATCTGCTCTGAGCATTTGCAAACCACAGATATACCATCCCTTTTGGGGAAATATGTTCTTTTGGCCACTAGTCATTTCTTAAAGCAGAACCCTAGCTGGAGAATGATTCAA
>NW_012153729.1:3106588-3114837 GCF_000956105.1 Propithecus coquereli
TTGTATTGCCTTGTGGTCATCTAGCTAATTGTGTAGGGGAACATACCAATGATTGTAAGCTTGCAGGTTCAATCCAAGTACAGGCCAATAAATTTTATTCTGTCCTTGGCCAGAGGGTTACCCCTTACCCCTGCTTGATGTCTCTCAGATGTAGTCTTTGTTTCCTAAGAGAAAATTCAAGAGGGAAAGTGTAGATGTAGCAGCACACACACACACACACACACACACAGATACACACTTTAAATTAGATATATCTTCTGGTGGTTGATGAGAGCTATAATCTACTTATATATGACAGCAATATTAGTATGTGGCATCTACCATTGCTCTGATTTAATAAACACACTCCATTGAAAACAGAATCCAGCAGACTCTTTTAATTTTCTAACCTTAGAAGTTTAATCCACCTTATGGAAACTTGGACTTATTCCATGAAAAACAAAATAAAATGGAAAATAGAGACTGATTCCAGCAAAATATATTGATCCTGGCACAAGTACACGTTGGTCTTCTTCTAGGCTTTTATTAATATAAAATATAACTCAAAGAAAGGCTGTTTTCTCTCTCCTTCTCTTCGTCCATCCCAACTTCCTTCCCTCTTTCTCACTTCTTTTTCTTTTCTCCCTTAATGCTTACTAATAATAGTCAATAATAATAGCAAACACATATATTATGATGTTTCAGGCCCCATTCTAAGGCTACCCATATATTAATTCATGTAATCCTCATAAAAACACCATGTAGCAGGTATTATTATTATCTTTATGAATTAGGAAGGTGAGCTCCAGAGAGACTAATTAACGTGCTTAATGTTTAATTGCTAACTGGTGTTAGAGCCAGGATTTGAACTCAAGCAATCTTATTTTGTCTGGAGCATATTCTTCTAATCCTTACATTCTTCTGCATAGAGATAAATTAGATTGAACCACAAAATAAAACTATGCTTCTGATAATTAATTTAAAATAAGGTTTGGAATGAAATAATGCTTGAAGTTCTGGCATCTCTATGTTTTCAATAGTGTGTGTGTTTGTATATTTCTGTCATTTTCAAAAATATGAGGCAATTTCTAACTGTACAATATTAAATATATACAGTAATTGTTAATGGTCTTATTTGCTAGACCTGTGTTTGATAAGAATAATCTTAGTACTGCATTCATTGTTGGTATGGATGACAAAAATGTTAATAGGACAAACTTTAAAAGCTAAAAAGTCTTTGTTAAGGAGGTCAACCATCTCCTACCAACTTTGTCCTAACTTGCATAGAAAAATGTCACCTCCCTATATAGCACAAAGGTAAATTTTATCCTACCTTTCTGAATTTTCATAATTTCTTAATTAGCAAGACCCAACTAGATGAGATGTAATTGTAATTTTTCTATTAATGCTTCAGAGAAGAAATATGCTTCAAAATATGTCAGACAAATTACTTATAAAATTCAACTCTTAGAGCTATCTGGAGAAGCAAACAAGTACTGAGTTTTAATGATGAGTTCTCAGTAGACCCTTTTACATACAAGTGGTTTACTGTGCTGTTGTATAATATCATTTGTCATATATGAGATAAAAGTTGGTTATATATATAGTAGGCAGATGAGTTGTCAGAGAATTTTTCCATCTCATCTATGCAATGGAATTTTGATGGCCATTTGAAATAGTATTCTACTTTGTTTTCCAAAAAGTAATAGTATCATATGGATTAAAAAATTTATTAATTTCTTTTCTGTACTGTGGATCATGTATCTTGGAGTCACCAAACCACTTGTTACCAGGGAGGTATTGGTCTTTGAAGTTCATATAATTATAGAAAAAGTTAACTCACTCACCTTTAGTGGGTTTTATGAACTATAACAGAGGATAACTATAATACTCTTGAAAAAGCAGAGTAAAAAGGTAGCTCAAAAAATATTTTCCAGTTATTGCTCAGGTGACTCAGGGACCATTGTCAATTTTCCACCATGGTAATTTAATGTCCCCTGAAATGTTATATGCCAAGATGATTAAGTATCATTACATGGAGAAAGATTTATACAAAGGCAAACACCATAGCAGATCATGTTCACTCAATTACAATTAAAGTGAATGCACTTTAACAACACTGTAGTTTTGTTTATTATGCATGATGAAGCAGGTGCTTTACACTAGAAAAATTTATGTCGTTTATACCTGAGACATGTAACTGAAATGACCCTGCTGTCCATATTCTTTGTTGCAGGTTCATTTATTCTGCAAAGCTTTGGAGAGCAATAAAAACAGGCATATCACCTAACACAACAATGCCAACCTCTTTCAGCACAGCCTTGAATTGCCTAAGCACCTGCATGTATTCCAAATAAATTCCCTGGGCAACATTTCCTCTTGAGTCTAATTAGATTCCATTCCATGTATTTACATACAGGAAGCAACAAGGCTGTGACCTCACAATCTTCACTCAAAGGCCTCCTCAATTAACATGTGGCATTGGCGTTATTTAGGAATGGACATTGGGGTCATTATAAGTTCTCTATGTAATGAGGGCAAATAAATAATCTTGTTTCTATATTACTCCTTGAAAAATAGATACACACATTTTTGAGTAATAACCCAATTTCAGTGGTCTTTAAAAACTGGGCAGCTAATAGGTGGGCTTCATAATTTAGGGATTAAATATTTGAAGTAGAATTGGAGAATAGACTGTTAACACCAAAAATGATAAGGACAAGGATAAAATGTCAGAAAAGCACACACATTTTCAAAGCATTAAAAAATCAGTGCTCACCCTATAAATTGATACCATCTTTATAGTTTTTTGAAAAATTCTTTTGTGTGTGAATGTCTCTACAAAAAAAATTGATAGAAATTCCAAGATGATTTAAGAGAATGCTAAAGATTTTCCTGCTGTTTAATGTAGACCAGCACTATTCTAATAGAACCAACTTCAATTCTCCACAACCAAAATATTCTCATTATATAATAAATCTGATTTAATTAGAAGAAATTTTACCTTTATTTCCCTTTAAATTTTCTTATAGGTCATAGCATATCTAGATATTGCTATGGAGAATGTTTTTTTCCTTTTGGCATTAACAACAATATATGCTCTCTGGACATTGCAAAGCAGGAATAACACTACTATTAGTGATTATGTGATTATAAATTAAAATAACCATCTAGCTATCAGTAACATTATTATTCTATATTCATAACTGCATGAACAGGGTATTCTCCTTTTGTTCCACCCCAAGTGGAACAAATAGTGACATGCCCTTTCCAGCCCTTGAGTATTAACTTGGCAGAGGTTATTTTGACTATTATTAAAATAACCAGAATATGAATCTAGATTGGATTTGGTTACTGCACAAATTGCTGGACAGTCAATGTGGCTCAACAATATTGCTAAAAAATTAGCAAATACAAACACTCTTAAACGTCAGCCTGTTCTTTTCCAATTGCATTTATCGAAATTCCACAATCCTTCAAAAGGTAAGATCATAAATTTATTGTTAGTGAATCAATGTAATATTCAAACACATTCTACATGTTCCCTGTTCTTTTAGTAGCTCAAGGTCCATGTAACACACACAAAAAATAATGTTGAATTAATTATCAATTTATCTTCTGTTGCAAGTGAACTTCTTGTTAGGGCAAATACATGGGCCAAGTCTACATATTTCCTATATATATTATAAGTAATTGATACATAGAAATGCTTAATAGATTCCAAGTTGAGGATGCTGATAAAAAGAAACTTATCATTTCCCAACACTTCCATGAATTTCAAATATTACCATTATTAATAAAAACAATAAGGATATATTATGTGCCAGAAAATGCACTGAGTTATTCATGTGGATTTCCTCTGTCTCACCATTAATCTATGGGATAGTTACTCTAATAAACCTTGTTTTAGGTATGAGGAAGCTAAAGTCTAAAGAAAATAAGTAATGTGCTCAAGACCACATAGCTAGGAATTGTCAAAGCCACGACTGAGCCTAGGCAATGCAAATGTCAGTCTCATTTTCTTAATCACTATGCTGTACTGCCTGCTATTTTAGTTAATTTTTCTCAAATTTAATTGCTTCTCTGTGCAGTTGACTTTTGCTTCACATACTATTATCTTTCCAAAAGGCTAAAAACTCAGGCAATACAAAACCAAGTAGATATGCTTTTAAGAGGATTCAGGGACATTTGATGTTGAACTGAAGAGGTCAGCGTAGAAAACTGCAAATCCAAGGAAGAAAAGTAGATGCTTTGGAAGTTCATGCATATAATTATATATAGATAAAACAAATACTTAACACTTTGGAAGGTCAGAAAGGAGTTAAATGGGAGCTAGTGATTGTGTAGAATCCAGTGAAATCTGATGAAGAGTTAAGGATAATGAGGTGTTTTTCTCCGGAGTTCCAGGCAAAGGGAGGGAACTAAAAGCAACATGATTATTATTACATTCATAGAAATGGTCTTTCCCCAGTATTTCTGTAAGTCAAGAAAAGACAGGCAAACAGACACTTACCATCTAATCTACTTATCATCAGAACTACGCCTCACATTTCCCAGTAGAATTGAGCCAAACTGGATATAAAGGTTATAAGACGATCATTTGTGCTTTACTTCTGTAATCATCACAGCTTGGACTCAACCTATTTCAGAGAATTCACTTATTTAAACTGAATGACTGTATTTTTTGAATTTAGAAGCAAAAAGTGCTATTTTGAAAGCTTGGTAGAAACACTTTATTTTCTGATGAGTGAGTTAAAGTATAAACGACATCAAATAACATTTCTCAATCCAGAGAACTGACTAGGGGAAATTACTTACTGATAATATTTTATGTTTATTTTGGATTACATTTTAGAATTTGGAACACATTGTGCTATATTAAAACTAAAGTAATTCCATTTGAGGGGCTAAAGAAATTTTCATTTAATTTTGTTTTAGATGATTTTAACGGTCTGCTTCACTCGGTCTGTGAGATTTGCTATGTAAATCTTCTGTATCCACTCACCTGGAAAGCCCATGTTATGAAGTACATAATTACATAATATTTTGAGTGGAGCATTCAGCTATTTTTCTGACATTAACAATTATAGACAGGACTTCACGGGGCAATAGGGTGTTAGAATTAAGGAGTGGTTTAGAGGACACTCTTCTTTGCTGGTGGCCCTGGTGGATTGACAGCGGCAACCTGTGGGAACACAAGGGATAGCAGAGTCCCTCACCCCTGCATGATGTACCTTTAGGTCCCCAGAGATAAGGATTTTCAGTACTAAATATTAAATAGCCTAAGTGAGATTTCCACAATTTTAGGATGTCACATTAACTCAGTCTTTTAAAGGAGTATCCAAATAAGGCTTTGAAAAGTGATATAATCCATCAAAGTCTAGATCACCTGATTTTCCATGTGAGTCTGAGATAACACAAGAGGCTACAATTAAGGAAAAACAGTAAGATCTAAATGTAAAGAGTTCTTGTAGGTGGCATAAGGAGAGAAAGATGACAAGGAAATAACTCAAACTCTGGGAAACCATACACATGGTGTTTTCTTTGTGTGAAAAAAAAAGTCAAAGTCAGTAACTGAGGCAAGTTAGGGGCAATGTTTCAAAGAGGAAACAGGAAAAAAAACTGAAAGAGTAAAGGAAATGTGGTAGCATGATTTGTGAAAGGATTTATGGACATTTGATATGGAGATAAGGTTTGATTTTATTTATACTTTTTGTATTTGGAAACCGAAGCCTTTCTGGTTCCTGTGGCCTTCCCCCTGGTTAGGAAAAAAATCATTTCAAAATACTTTATCTTAACCCTAGGGTTGACACTATGATTAATAGGAATTTTTTTTTTTTAAGTCTTTTCCCAGGCTTAATTCAAATGCATTGAAGCAGTAAGTGAAGGAGAAAATCAAAAAATAAGAGAAAGCCATATGAATGATCTGTTGAGTATTTATTTCCATTTGAAAATTCTCTTACAGCATTGAAGGTAACATGTAAATAATTTACAACAGGGAATGCTTTGTAGAATAAACTAACTTTCCTTTATCATCCTTTCCTTCTGAAAATAATGAGCTAAGTAAAATATTCTTACCCTTTTTGCTGGTCTATTATTAGTTTCTAATTGAGTATAGCCTCGTTGCTTAAGTGAAAAGGGAAATTTTGGATGTAGCTTTAAGAACCTGATTCGGAAACCTAGTGAAGACATGGAGAAAAGAGATACCTGCAGGCAACTCATAACGATTAGTCAGAGCCTGAGCTAAACTGCAGCTGAAAAGCCAGACTGGAGTTGGAGTTGTAGTTCTCTGACTTACTATCTGTGTGTCCTTTTTAGACAACTTAACTTCTCTAAGCTGCAGGCATCTGTATTATATTATAGCTCTGTGATCTTTGGCAAGTCAGTTAATGTTTTGGAGCCTCAGTTTCCTCCTCTGTAAAATGGAAATAATAATGGTACTCAACCATGAGTTGTTATGTGAATTAAATGAAATGATAACGTGAAAAGCACGCAGAACGGTAAGCTCTCAACAGTACGAACCTATCGTTATTGAACGTAACATGGCATAGTGATTAAGCTCTGTTAAAACAGTTAGCAATCGTGGAAAATGCTTGAGAGAAAGAAACATGATCAAATATTTGAAAAGAAAAGGAAAGGGGAAAGGAAAGGGGAAAGGAAAGGGGAAAGGAAAGGGGAAAGGAAAGGGGAAAGGGAAGGGAAGGGAAGGGAAGGAAAAATGACATGAGAGAGGTTATTCTTTAGCTAAAGATTCAGGGAAGGCTTCTCTGAGGAGGTGATATTTGAGCTGAGACCTAAACAAGAACCCAGTGAACCACCTAGGGTAACTAAATAAAAGCAAGTTAAACCAATTGAAGATTATAATTAGTCTATCAGATTCACAAAAATAAAAAAGTCAGTAATCAAAAGTGTTGGTAGGAGAATGGGGATACATCCTGTTCTAGGAGAAACTTTCTTGAGAACAGTTGACAACTAAAACTGTGAATATTCTCTGACACACACTCATGTATCTAGAATATCACCCAAAGGCATAATAGAACAAATGCTCCAATGTATGTATGTAATTTTTATGACAGTTTATATTCAATTAATGTTTTTGTTTTTACTATTAATTTAAAATCTATATACTAAGGATTTTTACATTTAAAAAATTGAAAACCTAAACTTTCACTGACACAGAGGATTGGTGAAATGAATTATGGTGCCAGCATGCAATGCAACTGCTAAAGATGTAGTTAACATGCTATTAGTATTCTCTTAGGTAGAGAAGGTTGTATAACTAACAGTCCTTCTGGTATACATGACATAAAGTCATTAATTTATAGATTTTTTTTTTCTGTTAACCATTTGGATTTATTATTAGAGAGAGTATATAAATTTGTCAGTTTGACTTGTCCGTACATCTCACCTTAATATTTGCTATCACAGAACCAAGCTGTTATCCTAGAACTCGTTTTGGCAGTCATTCTTTTTCAAGTCATTGTCTGAAACTGTATTTGATGTACCTCTCTTGGAGGCAGTGGAACAGTAATCAGGACACCTGGTTTTTTCCTTTCTACAAATAAGCCATGAGATCATGGATAAAGCCATTTGCCAAAGAATTCTTGTGCCATAGCATGAGAGCTGTGCTTTCACAGTTTCCCATGAGGTTTACATTGCACTGTCTGCACCTGGTTCTAAGCCCATGACCTTCTGTTAAGCTTCATCTGATGATCTTCAACCCCACTGCTCAATTTAACAAACATTTATGAGCACCCATCATGGTCCGGCATAGTGCTCAGGTCAGAGGGTGTCATAAATATGCATGAAATGATGATCCCTGCCCTCAAAGGATTTCCAATTGAAGCATTTGAGTTTGATATCAGAAAGTAAAGGCAGTTTTTTAGAATATCAGGTTGGAGTAAAGCCACAATATTTTATCAATCAAGCAAACTTGATTTTCTGCTATCTACAATTGTGTTGGATCAATGAGGTCTAGGATATAGATCTCCTGGCTCCAAATACAATGTTTTGGTCATTGAACTTAGCTTAGTGAAGAGTTTCCTAAGAGGGAGCAGCAATTGTCTCTTGACCAATCTATGATTTCTTAAATGATGAATTTTTTTTTCTTTTATTTCAGCATATTATGGGGGTACAGATGTTTAGGTTACGTATGTTGCCCTTGGTCCCCCCCGCCCAAGTCCGTGTTTCAAATATGTCCATCCTTTGTGTGGTGTGCATTGCACTCCTTGTGTATACAAATACCCGTCCCCTCCTCCCTCCTCCCCCCG
>NW_012153729.1:3115806-3117875 GCF_000956105.1 Propithecus coquereli
TTTTAACATCCTAGAGCGCTTCGTGTAACTAACCTTGTTGATTTTTTTGAGTTCTAGATAGATTCTGGTTATCAGCCCTTTATCAGATGTGTAGAGAGCAAATATTTTTTCCCATTCTGTGGGCTGTATGATGAATTTTTGATTCGTTGATTTGAATATTGATAAGCTTTATCATAATATTAACAAATTTTCCAAACCTTTTTTTTAACATCCTAGAGCGCTTCGTGTAACTAACCTTTTAATATCATGGGCACACACTTCTTTTAATTCCATATTTACAAATAAACCTTATCTCCAGGTATTGTAGGTAGGGAATTCAAGAACCTAAATAGCTAAGGTGTTCTATAGGCAAAGTCTATTGCCCACTCTCATAGCCACAGCTTGGATATTGTTACAATGTAAAACTACTGCACTTATGAATTCCTAATGTCCAGATCCCCACTCTACATTTCCACTTTCTCTATACCTTCACTTTCCTTCCAGCCACCCACATAACTCACTCTGTGATCCCTTGCCTCTTAAGTCCTAGTTTTACTTCTTCCTCAAAGCAGTCAATAGCAATGATATGTGAAATTAGTTTATGCCAATAACTTCTTTTATCGGCTCTCAAATTCTCACAATGAATCCTTTCGATATCTGAATTTTCTGCTCTAACTGAGACCTTCTGAGGGCCTTTCAAGGAAAATACTCAAGCAAGCAAATGTGTGCCATGGCAAAAGCTTATCTAATCTCCGAGGGACTCAACATCACTAAGTAACTCTACTATGTGGCTCGTTTACTTATTTCTCCCATTCTCTTAAAGGCCCTTCTAAGCATCAACTATTTTAAAATTCTCTACCGTACCACCCTTCTCATGCCACAAACACAAGCTGCCTTTACTGTGTGTCATTGAGAGAGATGGTAGGAGAGGTCACACCTACTTGTACCTTGTTCCCAGAGCCATGAACTCCAGTTCTCAAGGACACAGACCCTTATAATGGCCGGTTGTTAAAACAATAAACCGTATCTTAAAGGGGAAACTTCCAACCCCACAGGGTAGCTTCCCTGACATGACACCTTAGCTGTAACTTCCAGAGCTATTGCAATATTCTCATCAGCAGAGCCAACTTACTCATAAGGCACAATAGGCATAGTGCCTAGGACCCACAATATTTAGGGATCCAATGAAAATGTTTTAATTTTAATATCTTTTAAAATCAGAGGAAACACATGAATGTAATAATGAATATATAACCATGAATCTAGTCTGGACTATATTCATGTTTATACTAACAAAATAATAAAATATAATTATATACATACATATGTATGTGTATGTGAGTGTATATATTTTTTCCAAGGGGGGGGAAGAGTCCTTGGGGCCAAACACAGTCATAATATGGTCTTTTCCATCAGACTGGCAGCTTCTACATGATATATGAAAGGCCAACGGATGACATGGTTATGTGCCCCTTGTTACATCTCCTCTGCCATAAAGTGAGACTGTGATCAGAAATGATGAAATGAAGGATAAAACAGCAATAAATCAGGCACTTTGTGATCCCCAGATAATGGTGCTGGCCAAAGAACTATGAGTGCAAAAGGCAAACCCATACTTAGAATATGAATCAATCCTAGTGACTGATTGGTCTCCTCAAAGGATAAAATACCATTTTTTAGTTACTGCCAAGTTAGACAGTTTGTGCAGCAATAAGGATCTCCACCTTGGTGAGAAGAAAACCACATTGTTGGACTCCTACATGGCCTCTATTTCTACTACCATTCCATGCATGAGTGATTGGTGCAAAATTGGGGTGGTCAGGGTCTGGGGTTTGGTGCTCTCCCTGCATGATTCATTGTAAATCCTGGTGGCAATGGACTCTTTGTGGTTGGATGCTCAAAAATTCACAGGATTTGCCCAGTCTGAGAGATCTACTCACATGCCTTTACCCCAGACATTTTTTTTTTTTTCCGAGACAGGGTCTCATTCTGTCGCCCGGGCTAGAGTGCTGTGGCGTCAGCCTAGCTCACAGCAACCTCAAACTCCTGGGCTCAAGCGATCCTACTGCCTCAGCCTCCTGAGTAGCTGG
>NW_012153729.1:3120985-3121325 GCF_000956105.1 Propithecus coquereli
CACTCAAAGGGAAGACATAGTAACACCTGATCACTTTTAATTCAAGTAGTTTCCTAGAACCTTAATAATAATTGTGATAGTAAAAATATCAAGTATATTGGGTGTGGTATCTGCCAGCTGTTGTTCTAAGGGCTTTACATGTTGTAATCCTCCCTATGACCCCGTGAGGTAGGTTTTACCTATCATCAGCCCCAGTTTAGACATAAAGAAACTCAAGTACAGAGAAGTTAAACCACCATAACTTACCCAAGGTTACAGAGTTTAAATGTGTCAGAGCTGAGTTAGAATAGGGTTCTAATTTCTAGAGGCAAATAATGGAATTTCCCACCTTTTGTTTATT
>NW_012153729.1:3121375-3125585 GCF_000956105.1 Propithecus coquereli
ATTGCCTAGGAGATCTGGAAAAAAACATTTTTTTAGGTGCATCACAAACTGTTTTCTTTCAGTGAATGGAAGTGTTTGACAGAGGAACACCTTTGTAAGCAAACATGGAGACTGTGTTATTAGAATGTATTTCTTTCTCCACTGGCGCATATTACAAGGGTTTACACGTGCAGCTATAAAAGGCAAATGTAAGCATGCTTTCTTAAAGATTCATCATAAGCTGTTTTCTTTCAGTGAATGGAAGTGACAGAGAAACATCTTTGTAAGTGACACATAAGAATATGTTATTACAGTGTGTTTATTTCTCTATGATGCCCTATTAAAATAAGTTGAGAAGTTTCACAATAAAAGCAAATGTGAGCATGCATGCTTTCTTAAGATGAACCATAAACTGTTTTTCTTTTAGTGAATGGAAGTGTTTGACAGATAAACACTTTTGTAAGCTGAAGCAAACTTTGAATTTTCACTCTTAATAAAGTTAGTATAGGAGGATTAAATATTTACCAAATATATTTATGAAAAAAGATAAAAGGTCCCCAAGCTCCATTACCAGGAGCTTTCTTTTTTGTTTTGTTTTCAAACTTGGTACATACTTTTCAAAACATTTTCTCTATGTGTGTGTGTGCGCATGTGAGAGAGAAGGAGAGAGAGAGAGAGAAGACTATTGTTCTCTTTCAACATGAAGAGTTCTTTGTATTACTTCAGATTTTTCAATTTAGGGAACTTTTCTTTTATATCTTCTATTGGATACTGTTCCAGTCTTTTTACCCTTTCACATAGAAAGGAGAGTTATCTGCATGTGGAATACACCCTGCCGGTTATCTGCATCTACCACACTTTTCTAATGGTCATTTTCCCTGTCTTCAAAGGTAATCTTTTGAACCTGTCCTCCAATTGACTTATTAACAATTTTAGAAAGTTTATTTTTCTCTTTATTGCTTTGAATAGCATTGTTTATATTATTTTCATAATTACCTCTGCTCCCTTTAATTCCCTCTCACTGTCTTATCAACTCACCTGTGCTCAGGAAGAAGCTTAAGAAAGCGCAAGGGCTATGACCACAAGTGGCATGGTGAAGGAGGAGCGCCTAATTCCAGACATCTCGACATAAAGACGAAAGTGGGAGATGAAGGGTCTAGATATTTCCCATCAGAAGGAATGGTTGAGCAAAACATAAAGAGTGAATTAGGGTAAGTCTAATTTCGCCTGTAATGTGAGATGTATGAAAAGAAGCGAAAGAAAGAAGAAGACAGAGTTGGGGTGAGGATTATGAAGAAACTCTAGCATAAGGCATAGTGAAAAATAAGACCACAGATCCAAACTTGAAAATAGACTATGCTGGTAAGTTGTATGAAAGAAACTAAGAGGGTGCCACTGACCAAAAATTGAATGATTCTAGCTCTGTTTCCTGAAAGCAGCAAAATGCAGGCTTCCTGACATACACAGTTACAACCGAAGACCTATCTAGGAACTGGATTACTATACTTACGTAGGATGTTCTTCAAGTCACAGGTTGCCCAACTTCAAAAGATCCTTTGAAGGGGTGCTGATAACAGCCATTTCTAAGCGATGCCAGTATTTGTCTAATTTATTTAAAAAATCAGAGCCCTAGCAGTGAGACTCTAGCATTCTTTCTACAACCAATAGGTCACATTTCATGTTGATCATCATTCATGGTACTGACTTCTTCACAAAGGCTGAGGAGTATGCTTTTAATTTTTTTTTTATTGACTCATAATAGATGTACATATTTTGCAGTCATGTGATAATTTAATACATTCATATAATTTGTAAAGATCGAATCAGTGGAATTGGGATATCTATCACCTTAAATATTTGTCTTTTCTTTATCCTAAAAACTTTTGAATTGTTCCCTTCTAGCTATTTTGAAATATACGATAGATTATTGTGAACTATATTCACCATACTGATCTATCAAACGCTAGGTCTTATTATTTGAAGTTTGATTAGAAGCTGTCATTTATACATATATAATACCACATTTCTAAGATTTTATGTTCCTGATATACCTTAATCAAAACAATAACACAGGTATGTGAACTCAACATTTTCATAGATTTTCCTTATTGTGAATTTATTATGATCTTGTAAAATTCATATGAAAACACATTTAAGTCTCTAGAGCAATTAAACAAATTTTAGACAAACTTGACGAGTTCAAAATCAAATAAGTGGAAATAGGTATAAGCTATAAAAGAAAGATATCTCTGAGCCCAAACCCTTTCATGGAAACTTTCTAAGGTACAAAAATAAAACAAGCCAATAGCATTATAGAAAATGTGATATCCAAATAGAATTGTTTATAAATAGAATGTTTTACAAAGTTTCCATGAGGCATCAGCTGTTCTTTAACCCCTTGCATACTGACATTTTCCAGCCCACTAGCTAAATTAAGGCTTAGGAAAAAATTACCTATGCATTGTATTTTTATGTGGGTCTTAATCTATTTTTATACCCTGTGGTTATATAGCATAAATTCATTATAAACATATCAAAAGATACTCCCCCCCCACACACACAACACATGTACATGGGCAAACATGAGGAAAATATAAAACAGTTCTTCCACTTTCATGTTGCCAAAATAGCTTTAACCAATCAAAACTCTAATATGAGTAGAATGATTGAACATGCTTGACTTTCTGGGTATTCCTCAGTTCTGGCGAGATTTACTTTTCCGGCCAGGAATGTCGAAGGTGAAAATAAATCAAGTATTTGTTTTTAAAAGCATGTTAATGTTATTAATAGTATTTTTTCTTACACTAATTTGAAATTATTGTTTATATGTGTACATGAGGATATACTCACATATACCTCACAATAAAAATACATTAACATTTCATATAATTTCAATTATAGTAGCTTTCCCCAGGTGTTTGATTTGTTTAAATAATGTTGTCTTACTTGATATCTCATCTTGCACTTAGCATATAGGCCTTAGGAAATGAAAATATGCTAATGACTTATCTTGATAGCTTGATGATCATCTCTGAAGTCAGAGGGAAAATATCAAATATGCCCAGAAAAAAAAAAACCTCTTAAGATCTTTAGGGAGAAAAAAACATGATTCCAAAGTCAGGAAATAAAGTTGAATGAATGGAAATATTACACGTTTTCTTTTTTAATTGCTGGTAGTGGACTAGAGAGATTCCTTTTTGTGTATGTAAATTTAGTAAGCAGCAAGCATTGCATATAGAGTGGCCACCAATATACCAAGCAATGCTGGAAAATTCTAACTCCAGAAATGTAAACTAAAATTTCAGCAACATAAGGTGTACAAAATCTTTAACCCTTCCATCAATCCCCAGAAAGGATTTAATTTTGAAAGTGCACCTAAGATGAGTATTTAAGAAAACACAGGATACATGCAAAGAGCACAGATGTTGGATTTAAACAGTTCCAATCTCACATCTTCAAAAGTACCAGCCATGTGCCCTTGAAAACATTGTTCAATTTCTTTCACTGTCACTTGTAAAATGATTTGAGTGAGTTACTGATATAAAACTCTCAGTATAGTGCCTGGCATATATTAAGGACTCTATGAGTAAGGAATATTCTTTGTAGAATATTTATAAATAGAGAGACTCCCCGCCATTCTTATTACAGCAGGCCTCCTAATCTTGGTTGCTAAAGGATCTTATAACACAAAGAATAAATAGAGTGTTTCACTCACTTAAAATTCTTTTTGGAAAGCCAGATAAGTCAATAGATTAATACTCACCTCTAACTTCCACCTGCAGACAGTACTACACAGACAGGCATGTCCTTCCCTTACCCCCCTAGTAGGCAAACTGATAGGTCTCTAAAACTGTTCCTGTTTTCTCAGACATCTGCTTTTCCTATAATCATTATAATTATTTTTGCTGGGCATATTTGGATGTGACCTTGGCTTTGGGAAAGCAGATCAAAATGTTCATAGAGAAAAAATAAGTATGATCCCATGGCAAAGAGATTCTTTATTTAAAAAAGATATAATTCTGATTTTAAAGGCATAAATAATTCCAACGAGAATGAATTAGGGACGGAAGGATTAGTCATCTTAGCTGCTAGATAAATCCCAAAAAACTTTTTAGAAGATATACCAGGCACAGACTGATCTCATATAAGAAGAAAGATACATTTGAAAGGGTAGAGGTGGTATCGAGTTAGAGAAAAGTTTAGAAAGGTCCAAAAGGTTCTTTTTTTGAGA
>NW_012153729.1:3125635-3129379 GCF_000956105.1 Propithecus coquereli
ATATTTTTAGTTGTACAGATAATTTCTTTCTATTTTTGGTAGAGACGGGGTCTCGCTCTTGCTCAGGCTGGTCTCGAACTCCTGACCTTGAGGGATCCACCCGCCTCAGCCTCCCAGAGTGCTAGGATTACAGGCGTGAGCCACCACACCCGGCCTACCCCAGACATTTTTGTACCTAGTTTTTCAACATTGTGCCTTCCAAGCCCCTGCTCAACCAGCTAAGCCATTCACCAATGCCCAGGTGAGATGTCCATTCATTTCCTTACTCGAGGCCACTTCTTCCTTCGCACCAAATTCATGATCAGATATGCATCTTGAAAATACGTTTCCTTGGAGGATTTTGCTTCACCATGGTCTTTCAAAGATACCACCAGGTGGGATATCCTCAGTGCATTTTTGGCTTTCACCAATATATCAAATCAAATTTGAGGGTTTTTTTTTTTTTTCTTCTCTATCAACAAGGCCATAGAGGTGAGCTAAGACAGAGAAAATAGTGCAAACTTTTTAGGTAACATCAGGGGTGGAGGGTCTGGGAAACTCGTTCATGTAATTTAATTGTGAATTAGCCTGAATTAGCCTGGTACCAATTCTGAATGTGCTTCTTCATCTTACAATATGTCATTGTGTTTCTGAACAATCTTATGACTTATCAACTTAGGATGGGCAGTTCCTGTACTGTAGTTATTTGATATTTCATGTTTAGGTGTTTGGTTTCTATCAGGGGACAATATAAGCTTTTGCACTGCTTTTCAGACAGCGAATAATTCTCTCCTGCACATGGCATGGTTTTGCTCCAGAAATCTAGAGGTCTTCCTAGTGGTGTGCTAGAGTTTGGATTGTGCTGGCTCGTGAAACCTGCTATGTGCAACTCTTCCTAACTTTATTCTCAGTGACGTCACCTTGATAGCTTGAAATTGGCCATAGCAGGGGTGTATACCATGGACATTGGCAAACATTACAAATAGCACCTCTTTTATTTTTTCACAGAGCTAGTTTGCCAGTGTGCCAGTCATCCTTCCCAGTGACTTTCATTGGAGCTTTTTGGAGAAACTCAACAGTATACTTTTGTTCCATTCACATCTCTAACCTCTAGTGAGTGGTCTGGCTCCACAATCTCTTCTTGAAGGGCTACTTTCTATGATTATTTCCAATGCCAACTGTCTCATTTGGGTTTCTTAAGAATCTAACTCTGAGACAAAAAATTATAGTACAAGTACTTTTATTTGATTGATATGCCCCGGAAACACTGATGGGAGATTATAAAATGAAAATGAAAATAGGGAAGGGAAGAAAGCCAATAAACACTGTTTATTATCAAGCCTGTGACCACTGTGGGAGAGTGGAGCTCAGTCCTGCTAGAGAATGTGTATAAACCATACAAGATATGTCTTAAAGTTATCCCAACTCAGGGCAGGGAATCTGGGATATAGCAAAGCTACTCCCTGTGCATCACTGATTAAAGGCTGCTTCTGGGAGATTCCACATTACCTTGTACACAGGCAGATCACGCAGCCTGGCCCAGAAATAAACCCGCAGGCAAATTTTCACAGGTGTTTATAGTAAACAGCCTTTGATGAATAGAGGTGAATTCTGAGAGTACATGAAAGCACCAGCAGTATTTATAAGAGGAAGCAACATATTTGTTTTTTATGTATTTTCTTTTATATATTAGGCAAATAATTTTCATTGAATTCCTACAAACCCTAAATTAAGCCCTTGGGATCTCAGCAAAAGGAAATCTACCTAAAACAAAAAGAACAATGTGTCAAACAATAAAGATTCTCTCAAGGGAGAAAACCATAGTCATACAAAATAACGAACAACACTGGTGGCAAGAAAAGCAGCCTTATGCAGACTCTACAACCAAAGAATTACTTCTTGTGAAAGAATAAAAATTAGGCTGTATCAAAGGAACAATAGAAAAAGTGTTAACAACTAAACCTCCCCAAGAAATGGGTTTGGATTTGGACCAGAGGACTTCCCTTCCAAACATGTGACCATACACTAACAAAAAAAAAGGCAAAGTCCTCTGGTATTTATTTGGATTTTAGAGGTTTTGAAAAAGAGCATCAAGAATGGAAAATCAGACTTTGAGTGACATATCTTTACAATAAATGCTGACAGATGGATTGCCTAGGAGATCTGGAAAAAAACATTTTTTTAGGTGCATCACAAACTGTTTTCTTTCAGTGAATGGAAGTGTTTGACAGAGGAACACCTTTGTAAGCAAACATGGAGACTGTGTTATTAGAATGTATTTCTTTCTCCACTGGCGCATATTACAAGGGTTTACACGTGCAGCTATAAAAGGCAAATGTAAGCATGCTTTCTTAAAGATTCATCATAAGCTGTTTTCTTTCAGTGAATGGAAGTGACAGAGAAACATCTTTGTAAGTGACACATAAGAATATGTTATTACAGTGTGTTTATTTCTCTATGATGCCCTATTAAAATAAGTTGAGAAGTTTCACAATAAAAGCAAATGTGAGCATGCATGCTTTCTTAAGATGAACCATAAACTGTTTTTCTTTTAGTGAATGGAAGTGTTTGACAGATAAACACTTTTGTAAGCTGAAGCAAACTTTGAATTTTCACTCTTAATAAAGTTAGTATAGGAGGATTAAATATTTACCAAATATATTTATGAAAAAAGATAAAAGGTCCCCAAGCTCCATTACCAGGAGCTTTCTTTTTTGTTTTGTTTTCAAACTTGGTACATACTTTTCAAAACATTTTCTCTATGTGTGTGTGTGCGCATGTGAGAGAGAAGGAGAGAGAGAGAGAGAAGACTATTGTTCTCTTTCAACATGAAGAGTTCTTTGTATTACTTCAGATTTTTCAATTTAGGGAACTTTTCTTTTATATCTTCTATTGGATACTGTTCCAGTCTTTTTACCCTTTCACATAGAAAGGAGAGTTATCTGCATGTGGAATACACCCTGCCGGTTATCTGCATCTACCACACTTTTCTAATGGTCATTTTCCCTGTCTTCAAAGGTAATCTTTTGAACCTGTCCTCCAATTGACTTATTAACAATTTTAGAAAGTTTATTTTTCTCTTTATTGCTTTGAATAGCATTGTTTATATTATTTTCATAATTACCTCTGCTCCCTTTAATTCCCTCTCACTGTCTTATCAACTCACCTGTGCTCAGGAAGAAGCTTAAGAAAGCGCAAGGGCTATGACCACAAGTGGCATGGTGAAGGAGGAGCGCCTAATTCCAGACATCTCGACATAAAGACGAAAGTGGGAGATGAAGGGTCTAGATATTTCCCATCAGAAGGAATGGTTGAGCAAAACATAAAGAGTGAATTAGGGTAAGTCTAATTTCGCCTGTAATGTGAGATGTATGAAAAGAAGCGAAAGAAAGAAGAAGACAGAGTTGGGGTGAGGATTATGAAGAAACTCTAGCATAAGGCATAGTGAAAAATAAGACCACAGATCCAAACTTGAAAATAGACTATGCTGGTAAGTTGTATGAAAGAAACTAAGAGGGTGCCACTGACCAAAAATTGAATGATTCTAGCTCTGTTTCCTGAAAGCAGCAAAATGCAGGCTTCCTGACATACACAGTTACAACCGAAGACCTATCTAGGAACTGGATTACTATACTTACGTAGGATGTTCTTCAAGTCACAGGTTGCCCAACTTCAAAAGATCCTTTGAAGGGGTGCTGATAACAGCCATTTCTAAGCGATGCCAGTATTTGTCTAATTTATTTAAAAAATCAGAGCCCTAGCAGT
>NW_012153729.1:3137699-3153861 GCF_000956105.1 Propithecus coquereli
AAATATAATTATTATTAACAGCTCTTTACCATCCTTTAGTTATTTATGTTAATAATCACTTAATTGGCTAGATTCTATCAATACGTTATCCTTGAACCTTCATATTTAATTCCCTTATGTTCTTTCTTTCCAATATTCTTACTTTTTTGATTGTCTGTTTTCCCTTTGGCACTGTCTGGGTTTATCTCTTTACATTTTTCTGATAGAATATGCCTCTCTTTGGTGAACTCCTTTTTTCCTCTCCTCAAAAGCTCTCAATAATCCTTCTCAAATGAATAAAAATGGATGACAAATTCTACTTATTATACTTCTGCCGTTCTGGAACCCTTTCATAATTATTCTCCAGGGTTGGATTTACTGATTTCTGGATGAGTATAAAAAGTGAGCTTTTGAACATAGATGCAAAAATCTTCAATAAAATATTAACAAATCAAATCTCACAATGCATAAAGATAATTATACATCATGACTACATGGGATTTATTCCAGATATGCATGTCTGGTTGAACATTGTAAAATCAGCTAATGTAATCTATCATATCAATAGGCTAAACAAGAAAAAAAAAAAATCACATGATCTTATCAATAGCTTCAGAAAAAGCATTTGACAAAATTCCACACCAGTTCATAATAAAAACTTTACGTAACCTAGAAATAGAGGGGGATTTCTTCAATTTGGTAAAGAATATCTACCAAAAAAAACTACAGCTATCATTGAACTTGCTCAACTCCAAATAGGGCAACACTTAGCAAGACCTAGCAGAGAATATCTGCTGGATGGCTGTTGCTGGGCAGGGATTCCACAGTTGTGCAGTCTGGGAAGATATGGAGTTCAGCCAAACTGATGGTAGAAACACTTTGGTGTATACCCTGGGAATTTAGTTGAGGTTCCAAAAAAGCCATGCTGATGAGAAAGGACAATTTTCTAGATGTAAATTCAAAGCCAAAATTTCTCATTTTTAATAAATTCTAAAACAAAGACATGACAGGTCAAGGTGATCCATCAGCAATTTAGCTGCCTGTCAGAACAAAAATCAGTAATTATAGGAAGATAATATAATTCATATCGTTTATCATGCATCACCTATACTCTCCAACAGGCAATAAGAAATACAATAAGAAGTAGCACACAGTAACTGGTAATCAAAGGAAAATGATCAATAGAAGCAGACTCAGAGATGATTCTATTACTAGCAATGCAATTTTGGGAAACAGAGCTTTCATTTTCAACATATGAAATATGGTTAAACAAAAATCAATCCCATAGATTTGCTGTAAAAATTAAATTCAGTCATGTTATTTGAAAGTGAATTAGCATGATAAAATTACATAGTGTATGATTGTCACTATGAGAAAAAATGAACACAAACAAGCCACCCAACAAACAATAAAAAGGAAGAAGAAATCCCGGTCTGACAGCAACTTCGTTTAAAAATAACTCAGAGTTTTAGTTGGCCTTTATTTTGAAAGAGGCTGTGTAGTCTATTAACTAAGGGCTTTGCAGTGAGAAAGAACTAGCTGTGTGATCTTGAGCAGATTTCTGAATCTCTCTGACCTTCGAATATAATCTCCCAAATATAATTGAGAATTATAATGGTACCTGTCTCGAGGATGTTATGAGGCCAGTAGAGACTGAAAGACATTCGAGGTCGGCACAGGTCCTGATTAACTGTGAGCCAACAATGTGGTGAGGCTGCTAACCAAAAAGCTCAAGGGATTAAGAGTTTGCATTAATAGAATCATAATGTTTCAATAACAAGAAGCAGTAAACTCCAATGAACTATTCTGAAAGGATATGGCATGTTTTAAGATGTACACTGACAGACATTTATGACCATTGAATAGGAACAGTTGCAACAACTGGAGAAACTGACATCGAAAAATGAAAACTACGGGGTGAGAAACATTTGAGAGGCTAGTGGGTTGAAGAGGAAGCAGATTGATGCCGTGCTGCTCCAAAGGCAGGGCTGTGGCTGGTGCAAAACACTGTGGGAAGGCAGATTTCAACTCAGTATTAGGAAAGACTTTTAAACAATTAGAGCAGTCCAGTGATAAAGTGGTTTGACTGTAGTAGTAATCGCCCTGTCTCCAAAAACTTTTAAGCAGATGTTGACTTATTTCTCCTCAGGGTCATTATGAAGGAAATTTCTACACTGGGTAGGGAGTTGGACTAGGCAGCCTCTATATCCATTCCAGCATTAAGGTTTAAATTTGTGGAAATTCCATATATGGACTTTTTACCCCCAGTTGTACTCAGTAGCATTTTTTCCATGTGGATTAAATGGATATAAATTTCTCATTATTTTGAGGTGAGTCAAAAGGAAAATAGCATGTACAACAGCACAGCAGCCCAAACAGTTCATCATGCATCTTAAAAACACAAGTCAGAGCAGTAGGCAACTTCAAAGAGGATCGTACCATTGCCAGAAGTGCTCCCAAGAAGCCAGCTGCTCCTGGAAAAATACATTTCCCAGCTTGGCATCTAAGCCTTGCGACTGCTGTCCAGGGAGGTGAAGAAGAATGGGTTTATAGGTGGCCATAAATAACTAAGGCACTGAAATCCTGAAAATGGGCCAATGTCTTCACTGTGATTCAAGACTCAAACAGGAATGAGCTACTGTTCCAGTTCGAAGCTAAGAGAGCTTTTAGCCACCCACTTTAATGAAAGCAATTACAAACTATTATTCTATCAAGCGCTCTGCAAAATTCTTCAGGCTGAATCTTGAGTTGCTGTTAAAGGTATGGGGAGGAAGAAACAGAGATTGTTTACATGGGCTCCCCAGGGAATGTCAGTCAGCAAGAGAGATGATGTGCATGATATAGCTGTATCTATGTGGTCTGATGTTAGACTTATGTTCCTCCAAGGACAAGGCAATGTTTCTGTGGAACTTGTTTGGAAAGCTTCCCTTTTGGGCAAAGGAATACCCATGACTCAGCCCTTAAAACTCTTCCAGAATTTTGGCATTCTAAAAATGCATCTTGTCTTCTACATGGAATTTCTCCCTGTCTATATTCATTCATTAAATAATTTTTATTGTGCCTACTATATTCAAGGTACTTTTGAAATACTCAGCAGGATAATGTCTGCTTATGGTTTTCTCACGGCAGATTGCATCATATATTCCAAAGAGCCCTTCCACTTCCCTTCCTGTGCCCATTTTCAGTCCTTAGGCATTGCACTGTCTTACAGACCTCCTGGATGCTGTCTGAAAATAAAGATGGGCTGACCCTTCTCCTTTGCTTTGGGGAATTAACTCAGTCTGCCCAGCCAAGTACCTGATATTCCTTCATGATTCAGATAAGAGAATTGAAGATTTTCAAATTCTTAAGCCAACTTCTCCAAGTTATCTTTGTTTTAATCCACCAGTGTTAGAAGAAAATTATTATTTAATGCAGAAAATATATGGAAAGGGTAAAGAAATAAATAGTGGTACATCTTCCATTTCTTTTAAGATAGTGATTTTTAAACACGGTATATCATCAAATTCCCCTATAGAGCATTTAAAAATGGAATCTATTACCCAACCTCACCATCAGAAATTCTGAATCAGTAGATATGGCAAGAGCCTCTATGAATCTGCATATTTTCTCTTTCTGTATCTCACCAGATTATTCTGATAATTATCTATATGGGCTTAGGGAGAGGGGTTTTTAACCCTGGATTCAAGTTAGAATCACATGGGGAACTATTAAAAATGGTGCTATCTAGGTTGCATTCCAGATCCCTTTGTTTGCATATGAAATAGACCTGTATCCATGCTACAATGGTAGAATTGAATAGTTGTGGCAGAGAACTTCCAGCACACAAGGCCAAAGATACTTACTATTTGGCCTTTTATAGAAGAACATTGCTGACCACTGACATAGAAAACCACTATAGTGAATCAAACCTAAGGTGAATAACTTCCTAAAACTACATATCTGCCTCTAATTTCCCAAACCATTCTGTCCACAATTCACAACTTATGGTGGGGAATTTGGAGGTGGGGGAATGGAACGCTGTCTTCACTGTTCGGTTTCTAGGGGAAATCATTACCTGCTCCCTTCCACCCTCCAAAAATGAGTAACTTGCAAAGAAATTGAGAAATCTTAAGGGTTTCTGAAGTCAAACACAGCTCTCTTTCATTCAAAGCAGTTAAAGGCCATAAAGTTGCAGTTAAACAGGAGAGTAAGTTTTAGTGATCTGTTGTACAGTCTGGTAATCATAGTTAATAATAATGTATTGTATATTTCAAAATTGCTAAAAGAGTGGATTTTAAAAGCTCTCAACACAAGAAAAATGATAAGAAGGTGAGGTGATAGATATGTTAATCAGCTTGATTTAATCTTTCTATAATGTATACGTACATCAAAATATCACAGTTTACTCCAGAGATATATACAATTATTATTTGTCAACTAAAAATTTGAAAAAAAATAATTTAAAAAACTAGACAAGCCTATTAGTGCTGAGTATTTGGAGTAATCTTTTGGCTCCCTGTCAATATCACTGTTATCTGAAGCTGTTCTTTGCTTTTTGAATGTACTGAGCTCTTTCTATACTTTGGTTAAATATTATTTTAAGGAATATAATTTTTGAGTAGGTATTAAAACTTGGAAATCAGGCCGGGCGCGGTGGCTCACGCCTGTAATCCTAGCACTCTGGGAGGCCCAGTCGGGCGGATTGTTTGAGCTCAGGAGGTCGAAACCAGCCTGAGCAAGAGCGAGACCCCGTCTCTACTAAAAATAGAAACAAATTAATCGGAAAACTAAAAATATATAGAAAAAATTAGCCGGGCATGGTGGCATATGCCTGTAGTCCCAGTGACTCGGGAGGCTGAGGCAGAAGGATCGCTTGAGCCCAGGAGTTTGAGGTTGCTGTGAGCTAGGATGATGCCATGGCACTCTAGCCCGGGCAACACAGTGAGACTCTGTCTCAAAAAACAAAACAAAACAAAAAAAAAACTTGAGAATCTTCCCACAATTATGAGAATAAAAACAATCCACAGCCAGAAAATAGCCAAAGTCCTAGCCTGCTAATTAAATATAGTTTAATGGGAGTTTAGAAACAAAAAATGCTACCTAGGGTAGAAAATTTAATTCCCTCCAAAAGAACAGAAAGTAAAATACTTCTGCATTCGTTTTCTATGGCTGCTGTAACAAATCACCACAAAATTGTGGCTTAAAGCAGCACAAAGTGTATGACTTTATATTTCTAAAGTCAGAAGTCTGACATGGATCTTACTAGGCTAAAATCGAGGTGTTGACAGGGCCACATGTCTTTCTGGAGGCTCTAAGGAAGAACCTGTTTCCTTCCCTTTCCAGCATGCAGAGGCTGCCTGCATTCCTTGACTCATGGAGCCCTTCCTCCTTTTCAAAGATAGCTGATCAAGTCCTCTTCACGTGGCATCACTCTGACTTCTTCTTCCACTTTTAAAGACCCTGTGATTACATTAAGCTTACCCAGAGAAACCAGTATAATCTATTTTTAAGATCGGCTGATCTACTATCTACAATCCACTTGCGACCTTAATTTTGCTTTGTCATGTAATGTGACATATTCAACCTGTTCACGGGTTTCAGGGATTATGACACAGTCATCTTTAGGGGCCATTATTCTGTCTACCACAATTCTAACTATAGTACTTGGGGAGGAGGGTGGGCAATGAGTGAAGCTCCCATCGGGAGGCCACTCTCCTTATATTAAGAAATTCCCCATTTTCTAAATCTGGGTAAAAGCAGGACCCCAACTCCCACTATAGAAGCATCATCTCTCATCCTTGCTGTCTTGAGCACAGTCAACCATATGCACCCACCCTGGACTTTGAATCTTGGTGGAGCACTTCAATTACATGAACACATGGGTAGTCTAACATCATTCATAGTGGCAATGACATAGTGACAGCGAGAATTGTTGAAGGATGTGATGAAATTAGCAGCACCAGGAATCTAGATGTGGTGGGCTTGAGCATGTAATGATGGCAGTAACAGAGATGTGGCAGCAACAAAAGTCAGGGGGTGACTGTGTCCATGTCTCTTTCTACCTGGGTAATACTTATTTTTTTGCCTATATTGATTATTAACCATTTTTGGCACCTGGTTCTCTAGGCTATATACCATCTGTATCAATGTAATCCATTTTTCTGCTTATATTACACATTATCAGGTTCTGTGGCTTATAACCAAGAATCTTTACTGATAAAGACTCTTTGGGGTAAGATCCTTCAGGAAAATTTTATTTTCCATGCCTTGCTGTCTGTAACACAGCCTAACTTATCAGTTAGGAAACTTGGAACAGAGAATGAGTTTATCAGAATAATGGCACAGCTTAATTGGTCAAGTAGGAACTAAGAGATCTGATAATCTGGTAGGACTTCCCTTTATGAGGATGAGTGGAGAGTCAAGGCATAGGTTTTAGGACAATGGTAGAACTAGGCTTGGGTTGCGCCAATCTTGGTAAGCAGAGAGGTAAATTTAGGCTGTGAAGCATGGCAGTGGAAACCTGGGGGAGAAGGGTTACTTGCTGTTATTACCTTGTCCTTGATAATCATGTAATTCATAGGAAAAAAGCTGCATTTGGAAACACAATAAGCAGAATCCAGCTACTTAGAGAAGGGGCCATGAGGCTTAAGATCACAACATTGCTACAGTGTCCACAGAGATTTCAGGAAATCTGGGGGCCATGCCCATCTCGCGGTTTGAGCCAGCAAGTGGGGAATGAGGAAGTTTACGGGCACCCAAGGATCACACACAATCAAAGGGACACTGGTTCCAGTCAGTCGAATGACTGATTCCACTCAGCTGGTAGACTGAGGTTTTTCTTGTACTTTTTGCTATCAGTTTGAAATTAAGCAAAGTTGAGCTTCGGGAAGAAGGAGGCTTCTCTTTGATTTGGCCAGGTTGTGGAATGAAAATTATTGATGTGCACCTTGCTTAATCAATACCTTGAAGCATTCTCATATGAAGACAATGGAGGCTGGGCAGAACATTCTCAGTAGACTAGAAAACAGATTCTTCTAGCATCCAAACTTCATGACCTTTTCAGAATACCATGCCCTATGGGTGTTGGTACCTGAATACTCTTAGATTCAAGCATGTCCAAAGATGTTCTAAAAATGTTCTGAAATCTCACACATAGAGTTGATAATAAGATTTAAATAACAAAAACAACAACAAAATAAAACGAACTGATACTAGGAAAGTACGAGAAAAAGAAAGCCTAGATAACTGTGAAGCAAAGAAGCTATTGATTTAGTCAACAAACTTGTTTTTAGTTATTATTACATCATAACTCAACTCTAGTCTGAGCCACATGGAAAACACCACCAAAGGCGAAGATTGACATAGCACTGGTGCACAAACAACCAGACCTTGACAATGATCAGGGACCTACAAAATTCTTATATCTTGATCATGTTATATTCTTCAACCTCTACAAAGCAATGTTACTTTTTCTGACCCCGTGGGATTCTCTGCCTTCTTTGGCATGGGTTTTCCCTGGTTATGTTTTCAGGATACTCTGAAGGACACGAACAATCACATTATAACAGAAAGGACAAAATCCTCATTCATTTTCCCATTAGGTTAAACGCACCTCGATTATGTTTCTTGTTCTCCTGTTGTTTGTTGTTATTGCCCTTCCTGTATTTGTTCCCAGACACCTTAGGAAGGTGGGTAGAGGAAGGAGAGTTGGTAAGAGGGTGCAGAAAACTTGGCCTTGTTTCCTGTGTTAAATTTATTAAACCTAAATTTTATCCTAGGGCTTGTGCTTTACATCTGTTGCACTTGTATCTTTATTTGTGTATGTAATTGCTTAATGCATATGCATCATCCCTTAGTATTCAGGCAACATTATTTAAATTGTGATAATTTACTTTCAGTGTGAAAGGACTTCTTTTTATATGTCCTCGGTATCCCATCTTTTATGCTTTGGATGATTCCTTGAAAGTATTATACATCTGTTATCTATATAATGAGAAAAATATCCAAAAAGATTCTTATTTACCAGGAATATATCTTTTTTTTTCTCTCTCTCTTCCCCAGTGCATGTAAGTGTGTGTGTGTGCATGTATATGCATCGTTTATAGTGTATTACCCAGCCATACAGTAATAGCCCTGATGTTATAGAATTTTATAAGGGAGGATTTTTAATCTGGATTTTTATCATCATCTTGACCAGGAGCAGCAAACTTTTCTTGTAAAGGTCAGATAATAAATATTTTCAGCTTTGTGGACCAGAAGATCTCTGCTGCAACCTACTCAAATTTGCCATTGTAGTGTAAAAGAAGCCATAGACAATACACAAACAAATCGATGTCTATGTTATTCTTTTTCTTTCTTTCTTTCTTTCTCTCTCTCTCTCTGTCTCTTTTTCTTAAAGCAGCCACCACAATCTAGTTTCACATAGTCTCCTGACTTTTAAACTCAAGTAGGATATGATGTCCAGGCATATATATGTAATAATATGTAAAGGTTTTCTTTAAACTGGAGCTTTATGAAGAAATAAGATAAAACAAAATAACACTTTAAATGCACTTAAACTGCCCTCTATAATAAGAATTATACACATTTATTAGAAACAACAAGGTGCATAGAGCTGATTTTAGAATTAGTTTTCTTTAAGCAGCTAGAGTCAACTCTTAAAATGGGTAATAAATTGAATGACTGTGGAACATCTGAGGTGTGTGACCCACGTGCTTTGGTGAGCACAGTTTCTGGCACCGGGGTAATTCTTATTGATCACAGACGATTTGTAATCTTTGCATATTTATTGCTGAAACAAATGCAGTAGATGAGCATTACAGGACTGTGGTCTTTTGGCTACGATAGTATCTCTGTTAGATTAGTGTTTGCTTTTACTGCTTATTTGTATTCTGAAGATGAGCTGGGTAGATACAGCATTTTAGTTGGCAAGTCTACTTTCTTCTTGAAAACAGAATTGAATATAAAATCCTATGATATAGAAACATTATATATGATGGCTAAGAGTATTAAATACATCCCAAGCCACACCACCTCACACACAAATGGGTGCTTGGGAAGTTGCTCTTAATTACTTAATGTCCAATATGTGTTATATCTCCTTTCCCAAAGTCTCCTAAAGATGAGAGAAGACCACTTAGGCCTTGCTACACAGTGTGACCCATGGGCCAGAAGCATTGGCAGCATCAGGGAGCTTAAAAGAAATGCCAAATCTCGCAAAATTCCCCAGGTTATTCATATGTTCATTAAAGTTTAAGAGGCACTGGTCTAAATAATCCATATTCCCAACCATCTTAACGTCAATTGTAGACATGATGTGGTATAAATAATAAATGAATGAAGAAAAGAATGAATGAATGTTTAATGATTAAATGGACTAATGCTTCAGTGGATATATATGATTAAATGAGTGAATGAATGAATAATTTTTCTGAAATATAATCAAGTTTATGGAATGTCTGGATAGTTTTATGATAAAGTAGAGTAAGTTAATGTGAAACTCCTTACTAAACTGTGAAGACCTACATAAATGTATAATGCCACATTAATACTACTGATCATCTCTTGACACATTAGTTATAATGCAAGGAATCCAGGAATAAATTCTCAGAGAAACGTTTCAATACTTGTATTCACTTATTTTGTACGTAGCTTAAAATTCTTAGGCTTCACTGGTAAGATGTGTGGGAAAGTGTTCTTTAAGGACATCAGTTGGCGACTACACAAGTTATTGTGTGTAAGAACACTTCCAACTATTGTTCCTTCTGTGTGAATTGAAGAGTGTTTTCCTGTGAGTGTGCTCGCTCTCTCTCTCCCTCTCTCTCTATCTTACACACACACATACACACATGCTCCATCAAATCCACACAACTGCCAATCTCTCCTTCATCCTGGAGTGCAGAGCACAGTATCTCCACCTTGATGTACAACACAGACATTTTGGCTTAACAGTGCAGTAGACTGAAAAATGTCAGTTTGAAGAGATGACATTTTCAGTTCTTTGGGATGAAAAGTACATATTGTTCAGTTCTGAAATACCTGATAGTCAAAAACAGATCGTTCCTCTTGATATAAGTGCACATGAGGGCTAGTCTTAGGCATAGTTTAGTTCAGAGATATAGATAAAACTCTATTAACTCTATTTTAAAGATACACAGTTGATTTTCACAGGTTTTTAGGCCCACTGGACTAAGGGACAGACAAAGTGGCAAACAATTTCCTAGCAGACAAGAACTAGGGAATTCCAAAACTCACCTTGATTGCATTAGTCACATGTATAATAGAAAGTATATATTCAGGATGTTTAGATTTTAACTTCAGCCCTCGTTTAGATTTTTTTTTTATACACGATGATAAGGGATTGAAAACAGATAACCTCTAACACATTAACAGTTGATTGAAAAGGGGACTCAGATTCAGAATAATGTCAAATAATTGTTAACAAGTTTTCCAGGTTATTTATACTTACAAGTGAATTCAGTAGGAATTGAAAAGAAATAACTCAAAAACAGAGCTGAACATTCGCAGTTGACAAGGGTCAAGAATGGAGTCAAAGTTTATATTTTAGAGAAAATAAAATCACTTACTTAAAATATAAATCACACATCTAAAACATATTTTAAATGAAGTTACTGCTTTTATATTTCTGGGAGAACATTTGATTTTCTAGCACAAAGGTCTTGGGTAATTTTAACAAATTGTTTAGGCCTTTAAAATTGCATTAAGAGCAATATAAATTTATGAAAACCAGAGAGAATAAACAATTCAAGCTAGAATAAGTCAAAAGTCATAAATATGATAAATAATGTTGATATCAAAACTATCCAAAGCTAAAAGGAAATGACATTTTGCCCTATCAACTTGACCAAGTTTAAAATTGACCCCAATCCATGCTAAAGAGGATTCGCAAAAGCTAGTAAAGTTATTTAATGTGACTGACACTATAAATTGATGAAATCCTTTAAGAAATACATTTTAAACTGCATTTCAAGAAATAGTAACCCATTTCTGGAATGTGTCCTAAAATAAGAAAAAATATACAAAGTGGCTTATGCAGCATTACATGTAGTAGGAATCGTGAGAAGTAAAATTCCTTATGTTAGAACCACATAAATCCAGTAAAATATTGCAAAACTACTAAAGTGAACATTATGTACATGATGTAACAATATGGAAAATACTTGTACATTAAAAATACAAGAAAATAAAGTTGAATCGACAAAGATAAATACTTAAAATAAATATTTTAAAATGTGAAAAACATATCTGAGGAAAAATTTTAAATACTTCTGAAAGGCATAGAGCAGACTTAAACAAATAGAAAAGCATTCCCTGATCCTAGATAAGAAAATTCAGCATTAGAAATATGTCAGAACTTCCTATGTTAATTTATAATTTCTATAAATTTAGCTAGCTATTTATGGAGTTAGATAAGCTGATAATAGTTTATTCAGGTAAAAAACATGCAAAAATGTCCAGGAAAATATACACAACACAGAAAAAAATAACCAGGAGGATGAGCCATAATCAGATATACAATAAAGCTTCCATAATTAAAAATTATCAGTGCGTGAACAGACAAGTAGAACAGTCAAACAAAATAAAAAGTTCAGAAATAGACCTAGTGCATATGGAAATTTTGTACATGATAAGGTAGAATCTCAAATCTATGTGGTGAAGAAGGTGTCTTATGGTTCCAACATAAGACGCTATCATTTGGATTAAATCAACAAAACTGCATTCATATTTTACACTACATGCAAGAATAAAACCCAACTGCATCGAGGATACAAGTGTTAAAAAAAAAAAAAAGAAAGAAACTATGTAAGTAATAGAAGAAAATACAGATGAATTCCTTTTTGACCTTGGGGGCATAATTTCTACAAGTCAAAATCCAAAGACAATAAAAGAAAAAATTGATAAATTTGACTACAAAAAAATGAAAATTATGCATGTTAAAAGCACTGTTAAGCAAAGCCAAAAAGCAATGCTTAAACTCGGAGAAAATACTTGCAATATATATCAAAGGCAAATGACTACTATCCTATATTAAGTAGTAAAATATGGAAAAGCTTTAAAAATTTAGGGATAAATATCTTAGGGGGAAATGACCATACAGAAATAGGAAAAGGATATGAACAGACAATTCACAAAATAAGACAAAAAATGGGCATCTGATATTTGAGAAAATATTGAAATTTCCCCCTAATTAGAGAAATTGAAATTAAAATACTGAAATGCCATTTTTTACCTATTACATTAGCTAACATTAAAATAGTATCACATACTAATATATGATGCAGTAATTATGCTCCTTGGTATTTACGCAAAGGAGATAAAACCTTATGTTCATTCAGAACCTGTGCATGCAGTTTATTGTGGCTTTACTCATAATTGCCAAAACATAGAAGCAACCAAGGTGTCCTTCAATAGGTGAATGGACAAATAAACTGTGGTACATCCAGACAATGGAATATTATTCAGTGATAAAAAGAAAGCAGATTTCAATCCATGGGAAGACATGGAGGAAACTTTAATGAATATTACTAAGTACAATACGCCAATCTGAAAAGGCTACATGCTGTATGATTCCAACCACGTGACATTCTGGAGAAGACTAAACTATGGAGAGAATAAGAACATCAGTGGTTGATAGGGGATGTGGGGAGGGAGGAATTTTTAGGGCAGTGAATCTACTATATCATACTATAATGATGGATAAATGTCATTATATATTTGTCCAAACCCATAGGATATGCAGTACTAAGAGTGAACCCTAATGTAAACTATGAACTTTGGGTGATAATGACATGTTAATGTAAGTTCATCAGTTGTAACAAACACACCACTCGGGTGGGAGATACTGATAATGGAGGAGGCTATGCCTGTGTGAGGCAGAGGATAACATATGAGAAATCTCTGTATTTTTGGTCAAATTTTGCTGTGAATCTATAACTGCTCTAAAAAGTAAAGTCTATTAAAAAACAGCAACAACGAAAAGTATCTCCATGTAGTCTGTTGGGGAGGCTACTGGGAAGTCAGCATTGCCATGCACTGCTGATAGGAATGCAATTTTGCACGATCATTCTGAAAGGAAATTTAGAATCTTCTAACAGAACGATGTACGTATTTGTCTCTTGACCCAACAATTCCACTTCTGGAAATGTACCCTGATGATACACACATAAGAATCTGCCCTGAAAATACATATGTCCACGGTTATTTCTAATTTCAAGTTTAGTTTAAAATTAAGTTTAAAAACTTAAATGTTCATACCTAGAAAAGTGATTTAATAAATTATAGTACAACCACTTAATTAAATGTGATGGAAGGCCCCAAAAGGAAAGGTCCCATTCCCTGAAGATGCCTCCAGGTGGTGGCTAAATCATCTCTCTCTGCAGTCCAGGGTAGGAAAGGGGAAGGGGTGAATGAAGCAATATGGAGCCTGCCTATCGGCCGGTCTGTGGGGCAGGAGGTGCCCTAAGGGAGCTGGGAGCCTGGTGCCCTGTGCATAAGAGTTTCGCCGCTCACTGGCGGAGCCATCTCTGGGCTGGTGTTAGCAGGTCTCTCCAGCAGCTTAGGAGCCCACGAGCAGTCCGAAAGGCAAGGGAGGGGGAACTTAATCGCACCACCTACCTTTGTGGCTGGTCTTCATGCCTCTCAGGGGTTTAGACCCTGCTGATGCCTTTCCCCTTCCAGTTCTGCTCCACAACGTCTTCCGGTGGAGTCTCCTACATTTTCAGGCACTCTTCCTTCCAACCCTCATCCGATCTATGTTTGTGTGCCTGTTTATTTATTTTTTTTACTTTCATCTAAAATCTATCCTTCTTACAGAGACACTCTGGCTGGCGGTTTTTCTCATCTGCCATCTTGCCCCTCTCTCCCAAAAAATGTTAGTTGGCGTGGATATGGGGAGATAGGAACACTCATACACTGCTGGTGGGACTGCAAACTAGTACAACCTCTGTGGAAAGTAACATGAGATATCTTAAAGAGATACAAGTAGAAGTACCATTTGACCCAGCAATCTGATTACTGGGCATCTACCCAAAGGAACAAAAGACATTCTATAAAAAAGACATCTGCACTAGAATGTTTACAGCAGCACAATTCACAATTGCAAAGATGTGGAAACGACCCAAGTGCCCATCAATACATGAGTGGATTAATAAAATGTGGTATATGTATACCATGGAGTTCTACTCAGCCCCCAAATCAATGGTGACCTAGCACTTCTTGTATTATCCTACATAGAGTTGGAGCCCATTCTACTAAGTGAAGTACCATAAGAATGGAAAAACAAGCACCATATGTACTCGCCATCAAATTGGTATTAACTGACTTAACTGATCAACACTTAAGTGCACATATAGTAGTAACATTCGTCAGGTGTCAGGAAGGTGGGAGGGGGAGGAGGAGATGGGTATATTCACACCTAATGGGTGTGCTACGCACCGTCTGGGGGATTACTCAGGTGGAAAAAAGAAATTACACATGAGTTTACTCACTTGCACAAAAGAAATATGGGAAAGATTAACTAGAAACTAAAACGTTTGGCTACTTACAGAGGGATCATTGAAAGTAGTAGAGAGAAGTGATAAGAGAGAATGGGGTAGTGGGGAGGAGGAGACAGTGGCACAACTTTGTGTGCACATTTGTGTGTAGCTCTGACTCTTAGAACCACAGTAATGTTTCACATATCCCCCCAGTTAATCAATTATTAAAATCAACCATAATGAAGGGCAAGAACACAAAAATGTAATAAAACAGCACCAAATGAGCCTAACTGTGTTATAAATGAATTACAAAGTAATGGAGAGGATAATAACTAATACTGTAACATCTTTAAGTATATATCATAAACATATACATATGTGCACACACACACATACATATGTACACACAAAAATAAATATTAATGTGTTTTTCTGTATGTTTGGGTTAGCATACATGCATACATTTCTTAGCTCTGTCTGCTGAGGGGTCTGGGAGCAATGAAAGTTCAGTAACAATGAGCACAACTAGCACCTAAATCCTAGTTCCTACATACCAATCTCCAAAAGAACCAGGACTCCTTGCTGAAGTGGTTGATTTCAGGGCCAGGGCCAAGAAAATATAAGATGAGGCTAAAACAACTTGCAATGCCATAAATAATGGAGTATTCTGAAAAGAATGGGGACGTATCAAAAGAGGACAGGAGCCAACTTGAAGGGGGCCCTTATGGCCAAATGTAGAAAAATCTGAGCAACAAAATACACAATAATATTGGATTATAACCCATAGAACAAAATAAATATTCATAAGCCCATACTAATCTAAATAATTGAATGAATAAATAAATGTCAGAAAAGAATCAGTTATTTCTCATAGAAGAATTCTATTAATACATATAAAAAGAGGGAAATGCAAAATTACCACTGGACCAAAACCATAGTAATTATTGCAGACAAGATCTACCAATGCATACTAAAATTACTGAGCACATTTTTAAAGCGAACAGGATATTTGCATAGCCTCAAAGTGTCTTTCCCAAGGTGTTTATTTTCATCCCCAGGAAATACAGAAAAAAACAGTAACTTTGCAGTGGACAAAACCAGCAGATAACACCTTAACACAGAGATAAGGTTACCATCACCAGGAGCAAGACATAACATCACGAGCCCAATGGCAATATGCACCGAGAAGGACACAACTCTAGTTCTGTGGTGTTTCTGCTGAAAATGCAAAACTTCATTCTAAGCATGAAAAAACTTCAGACAACCCCTAATTGGGAGACATTCTATAAAATACCTATCCAATAGTCATCAAAAGTGTCAGGATCTCAAAGCCAAGGAAAGACTGAAGCACTATTACATAATGGAGGTGACCACGGAGACATAAGAACTAAATATAATGTTGGATTCTGGGTTAGAGTATTATACTTATAATAGTACAGCTGGTTTTGATCATTTTAATATAATTATGTAAGAACCTAATATTAGGGGATGTTGAACAAATTCTTTGTATTATTTTTGTAACTTTTCTATAAGTCTAACATTAAAGCATAATTGAAAGTTTAAAAAATGAATCAATACTATGATTTCTCAGGTCTATAGCTAACTAAATAATTGATATTTAACATTTGGATAAAAAACTTAAAAGAACATAGAAGAGTCAAAACGGGTGTTGAAATAACAGATATTCAAAGAATATATATGATATA
>NW_012153729.1:3155046-3156557 GCF_000956105.1 Propithecus coquereli
CAGTGCTTATTTTTCCTGGTAAAAAGAGTGAGGTATGTGTGAGATATACTTAAGGGAGAGAGAAGAGTGGGTTCTCATAGCTCCTTTACCCACACCCCACACCCCACACCCCACCCACACTCCTCCCCAAATGCTTGGGTGATGCTGCATGTGTAAGTTTTATAAGTTGCAACCTATTTCTATAGATAGTTTCTGGGTCATTTTATATTAGATTTTGCTGACGCATGGCTACCTAGCTTGTATGAAAGTTATTTCACTGGCTGGGAGAGATCAAGAGAGCCTGAGCCTCAGTTGCCTACCATTAAGTATCATTAAATACTGGTGCTACTGTTTGGTTGCCAAACTATATATCTGCAGATTGCATGGCACTCCTTTCTTTGGTCAAAGCTCTAACCTTGTCAAATTCCTTTACATTCCTGTGCTACAATAAAACTGTTCTTCTCTCAGACCTTTTGCACTTGCCATTTCTTCTACCAGGAATGATCTGCTAGCTCTTCCCAGGGCTGGTCCTTTTCTCAAGTTCAGCACAAATATTATTTTATCAGACAGGCTCTCTTTACATAACATTCTATCTAATGTGGCCCCATCCCATCCTTAGAAGTGATTTTCTGTTACAAAACACTATTTTTTCAAGGTGCTTATCATATTCCAGGATCATCTATCTACTTTTTTTTTTTTCTCGTTTAGCTTCCCCATGAGAAAGTAAGCTTCGTGAGAAGAGCCAGTTTTGTTTACTCTGTCTAGACACCGTCCAAACAGCAATATTGTGAAGTTGAAACTGTTACTATTTTACAGTTGAGAAAAATGTTTCAGAGGCTAGAAGACATGCCTAGGGTCATACAGCAAGTGAGTGGTAGAACTCAGAATTCAGAGAGAAAGGAACCCTTGACCACTTTATTAAACTTTAAGGAGTAAATAAAATTAAGTACATAAATACCTGATACATAGCACTTAATAAGTGACTATGGTTATTAGTTTGATCTCATCCTCAAAATCACCACAGGAAACCAAAGTATACTTTATGCCCATTTAATAAACGAGAGAACAGTTGTTACTCAAAGGGTAAATGATTTGCCAAAGGAAGTGGTACAGCTTGGGTGACCAGTTTATTTGGATTTGCTAAGACTTTCCAGGTTTTAGAACTGAAAATTTCCCTTCCAGGGAAAATTTTTAATGCCTGGTATCTCAGTCCATTTGGGCTACTATATCAAAACACCTTAGTCTGGGCAATTTATAAACAACAAAACTTATTGCTCCCAGTTCTGGAGGCTGGGAAGTCAAGATCAGGGCACCCGCAGATTTGGTGTCTGGTAAGGCCCCATTATTTTATTTATTTATTTTTTTTGAGACAGAGTCTCACTCTTTTGACCAGGCTAGAGTAAGTGTCATGGCGTCAGCCTAGCTCACAGCAATCTCAAACTCCTGGGCTCAAGCGATCCTCCTGCCTCAGCCTCCCGAGTAGCTGGGACTACAGGCATGCGCCACCATGCCCGGCTAATTTTTTCTATATA
>NW_012153729.1:3157682-3164037 GCF_000956105.1 Propithecus coquereli
AAGAGTATGCCCTTTCTGGTAGGATAAACTAAAGAGCTGAAATAATTATACTTGGAATTCTGCACCGCTTCTTAACTTTGATGATAAAGAATATCTTCTAAGGGCACTGAATGCCCAGACCAATTTTCCACATTTTTTATAAGCACAAGATAAGTATAAAACCTCTGATTTGTTTACTTAGAAACTGTCTAAATGTTTATTTTCTGAATAATAATCACATTGAGTTCACAACTATTAGCTTATTGACCCTCACAAGTTTGTGGAGGGTGGATTTCATGACTTTAATTTTACAGCTCCTCATCAAAAAGATTAAAGAAAGGAAGGGAAAAAAGGAAAGGAAAGGAAAATGAAAAGATAAGTCTTAAAAAATAAAAGTTTCTAAGTGTTATTGAGCAGCTATACACTTCTTTGTATATCTCAGCTATGCCTAGAGAAAACCTCAGTCTTTAGGGCCACATTCAAAGTAACACTATCATTGTAACAGTAAATTATCATAACTTATCCTACTTATGAGTAAAGCAATGTGAAAGAAATGTGCTCCCTTGCTAAGTCAAATTTTTTATGAAAGTTTGTAGAAGTAAGAACCAGAAGCTTGACATCTGTGATAAAAGGGAGAAGGAGAGATTTTAACTCATACTCTAGTTTTCATATCTGAAATTTTTGGAAGAGAAGAAGAGTGAAGTTATCACCCCCTCAAATATGTATTTTTCATGGCTGTACATATGTATTTCTAAATTGCTTTTTAAACGTCTTTACTAATGTATACTGTTCCTTAAATGTATGAATTTCACTAAATTTACACCAGCCTGGGGTTGAGTAACATCATTGAGGGGCTAAGGGATAATCTATTTATTCACACCTGATGCAATTCCCATAATATAAGTAATTTCTGTTTGAGAATGTCTTGTACATCTTTTTGATACTTATAAAGTACCCTCTAAATGTCTGGCCATCCTCTTTATGAAGGAAGTGGTCAAAATATGGTTGTACATAGCTTGGACTTAAACATTTCCTAAAGCTAGTTTTAGACAGCTTTTTAGCATATTTTTTCCAATATATATGTGTGTGTATATATGTATTATATACACACAAACATTTGTTTAAGGGAGTAATTTTTGTTTTAAATTAGTATTGATTCAATACTACTTTTCTACAGTTTGGAAGTAGGGAAGATAAGATTTTGAGACCTTTAGTAAAGTGCAAACTCAATAAAAACAGCCATCGTTGTGTTTACCATTACTTTTTTTCTTAAATAATTTATGGAAGTAGTGTTTTCTAGGTTTAAGGTGGTGTTTCTCATGTAAAATGTTTTCGAATGTGAAGATTTTCATCAAGGATACAAAGCAAACTTGTTTCAACTTCCTAATAGACAAACCACCATAACCGGGATTCCTGGGTTTATGGAGGGGTATGGGGGGTGGAAGGACATTCCTATAATCATATGTTAATTTTACATAACTCTCTATACAAACATGGAGGGCAGGGTAATCCCATGGTTGAGCACATTTTCTGATTTAAAGAGAAGTGGAAAAATGGTAGAATTTCAAAGCTTGTAGAATTCATTAAAATGCCTTAAATTGTGCTTTTTAATGTTTCACATCTGATCAAACCTAAGTAATAACTTTTTCTCCACTTCTCCTATTCCAATAATATTTCATTTGGAAAAATCCAAAATCATTAACTTGACAGAGATACTTTTTCCACTGAAAGGAATTAATTGCTCATGTAATTGTGGGGAGTCCCCTCTCCAAAGTCATCATTAACAACGCTTCTGCATTTCCTTATGCCATAAACCACATTCTTGAGAGTTACACTAATAGCCTTCACTTCAAAGTATACAAAGAATTCTTAAAGCTCAACACTATGGAAACAAACAACCTGACTGAAAAATGGGAAAAAGACCTGAACAAACATGTCCCTGAAGAATCTATACACATAGCAAATAAGCATATGAAAAGATGCTCCATATCATACGTCATTAGGGAAATACAAAGTAAAACAATGAGACACCATTATATGTCTATTAGGATGGCCTAAATCCAGAAAACTGACAATGCCAAATGGCAGCGAGGATGTGGAGGAACAGGAACTCTCATTCATTGATGGTGGCAATGCAAACTGGCATGGCCACTTTTGAAGACAGTCTGGCAGTTTCTTACAAAACTAAACATGCTCATACCATACGACCCAATAATCATGCTCCTTGGTATTTTCCCAAAGGAGTTAAAAGTCTACATCCACATAAAAACCTATACACAGATGTTTATAGCAATTTTATGCATAATTACCAAAACTTGAGAGCAACTTCTTAGTTGCTCCTATAGTTAAAGGGATAAATAAACAATTACTACATTCAGACAATTGAATATTATCTGGTGCTAAACAGAAATGAGCTTTTGGGGGAGGCCAAGATGGTGGACTAGAAGCAGCCTGCACAAGCTATGCTCCAGGAGAGGACCGAAAACTGCAAGTAGATGCTCGCCTAGGGATGGAACCTCTTGGGTCCAATGTAGTAAATCATCAGAGAATCAACAAGAGACACTGAGAGTGATGGAGATGGGGCAGGTAGTTTCACTCACCAAGATCGGAAAGTACCTGAGGAGATGTCTAGACATGGGGAAGGCATAAAGGAGAGAACCCCAGGGCCCCATGCTCCCCACGTGGACACTGAGCAGTGAGGGGCCACCCACCACCACCACAGGCCTCCGTGCTGATGGGAACTGCTTGGAGACTGTATACTGAAGTCCCATCAGAGAGCAGGGTCAGCAGGGGCCCTCCAGCCTTGGTTCCCAGGTTGCCGTGGCTGACACCACTCTGAGCTCTCAGGTCCATCCGAAGCTCCTGGTTTACACAATAATCAGCTTCACTGCAGCTTCCCCAGTATTGCCACTTGCTGGGTCGGGAAGGGAACAGGGAGAGCAGATGCTCTCGAACACCAGAACACCAGTGACTAGGAGCAAAGTTCCCCGCCACACACCCCCAGAACTTGAACAGAGCTCAAGAGATCCTACAGTGGCAGCCTCAGTGGGACCTGGGTGAGGAAAGAGCCCACATAGCAGGCCACGTCCCTGCAGACCCACTCATTGTGCAGCCACCTGCAGCCACCGCCTAGATAGACTCATCAAACAACCACTGTCATATTGTGATGGAAGAATAAAGGACCATCCTTAAGAATTCAAGAATGTTACAAATTATGAATGATTCAAAATTATTAAACAGCAGAGATACAACAGTAACATTATTCTTAAGAGAACCCAGCGATGAGCAGGTACATTCTGGAGCTTTTATTCTGGTTATTGCCTGTCTACTTCTCCAGAACAGATGCAGTCAGGGTCTGCCTTTTCTCCACTTGCATTCTAATAAAGAGCTGGTAATGAAAAGGAGTTCGTTGTTAGAGAGCGTTGAAGATTTATATGTATTTTAAAGTTCTGCAGAAAAACAGATTTTAATTCTCACCTCTGGGTTTTATTTCGAAACCTGTGCCTTTAGTAGACTCAGATTTTTGCCTTTGCTATTTGCTCATCTCTAGCTGCAGTCACCTCCCAAATTAGCATCTCTGGGTAAATTCAAATAACTTTTTAAAAGCTCCTATGGCCAAAATTTTCATAGTGAGACAGCGTGAAATGAAGAATTAGAGCAGTTATTTGAATACTATATTTGGAAAAGTAAATGTTCTCTAGGAGAAAAAATACGGTGACTTAAGTTGTCTCAATTTAGGGATGGCTTCAGTTACAAGATCTGGAGATCTGATCTTCACAGAAATGGAATTTTATGTCCTGTGTGTGGAGAGTACAATGATGGTTATTCTCATAATGGTGACTCGGAGGCATTCTAAGAATTGAGGGAACTTTTGAATCACACCATTGTACAATAAAATTCAGCAGGATCTTAACATGAAACATTATCGTGGGTTTTTTCCAAATTACGAAAGGTTTTAAAGTAAGGGATTGGAGGCTTACACAGCTAGTGAAAGGGTAGGGAAGTGAAGGCTAAACAAACTACGACCCAAAGTCTCAGCCTCAGCATCAAAGCGAGTGACTGTTGGGAGTGGAACTGAAAGTTTCTGCAGATCTCAGGAACTTTTGCGCATCTCTTAATGACTTTTATCTATCTGAGGTTCTAACGTGGAGGATTATCAAAAGTTCACTTGAAAGCTGTTTCAAACCTTCTGTCTAGTCCTGCATCTCCCTGCCCCTTATTCCTCCCAGATGTCACAATTGGATTCCAATACCTGCCTTTCAGATACTCTCACCTAGAATTATATGCAAAAGCCAGTTCTGGGAAAGGTAGCTCCCAATTCCTCCTTCACAATGAAGAGAAAAACCTTAGAAAAAGCTGGTGGTGATGCTCAGTGAAAGCAGGTATTTAAGCAGATGCACCATGATCTTACCTCTCCAATAGCTATTTCTTTCAGTTTGAATGCCCCAATCCAATATATCTGCATACATACTTTGCAAAGTAATTGCAAGCCTGGTGTACATGTCTGAATTATTTATTTTTACAGATGCTTACAAAAATTTGAAAGTTAAATGGAAAGAAACAAAGAAAAAGCAAGAGAGAAAGAAAGAAGTAAAAGAAAAAAAAGAGAAAGGGCTTACTGAGCTTCTTGGATCAGTAGATCATTGGCTTTCATTAAATATCATGAAATTAAATTTGTGGCCATTATTTTGTTAACTCTTTCCTTGCTTTCACCCTCTTTTCTCCTTCTGGGACTTCCATTACACATGTATATGCTTGACAGTGTTCCACAGATCTCTGAGATTCTGTTTATTTTTCCTTAAATTTTTTTCTATCTTATTTTCAGATAATTTGTATTATTCTATCTTCAAAATCACTGATTGTTTTTTTTTTCTTGACCATGTGAATCTATAGGTGAGCTTCTTTTTTTTTTTTTTTTTTTTGAGACAGAGTCTCACTGTGTTGCCTGGGCTAGAGTGCCCTGGCATCATCTTAGCTCACAGCAACCTCAAACTCCCGGGCTCAAGCGATCCTCCTGCCTCAGCCTCCCGAGTAGCTGGGACTACAGGCATGCACCACCATGCCCGGCTAATTTTTTCTATATATTTTTTAGTTATCCAGATAATTTCTTTCTATTTTTAGTAGAGACGGGGTCTCGCTCTTGCTCAGGCCGGTTTGGAACTCCTGAGCTCAAACAATCTGCCCGCCTCGGCCTCCCAGAGAGCTAGGATTACAGGTGTGAGCTACTGCGCCGGCCGAGGTGAGCTTCTTGAATTTTCCATTTTAATTATTTTACTTTTCATACTGAAATTTCCATTTCCTTCTTTTTGTAATTGCTATCTCTTTAATAACGGCCTCTATTCATTATGGAGTCATTATCATTATACTTTCCTTTAATTCTTTAAACATGGTATTATTTAGTTATTTAAACATATTCAAAATAGCTCCTTTGAAGCTTTTGGTTGATAAATCCAAAAGCTGGCTGAGGGATGCTTAAACAGTTTCTTTTGACTGCTTTGTTGTAATTCAGTTTGAGTCCAAAAACTTTAAAACTAGGGGAAGGGAACACAAGTGTAAGTTCCAGGGCCTGAAGGCCCAAGAACCAGGAGCTCCAATGTCCAAGGGCATAAAAAATTGATGTCTCAGCTTAAGGAGAGAGGGGGAGAGAGAGAGAGAGAGAGAATTTGCTGTTATTTTACATTTTTGTTCTATTTGGGCCCTCAATGAATTAGATAATGCCCACACATATTGGTGAGAATAAATCTTTACTCAATCTGCTAATTCATATGCTTATCTCTTCCAGAAACACCTTCACAGTGAACCCAGAAATAATGCTTTCCCAGCTACCTGACCACTCCTTAGCCCTGTCGAGTTGACACATGAAATTAAACATTACATACCTATATACATTTTTTTCAGTTATGCATCACTTAACAACTGGGATACATTCTGAGAAATGCATCCTTAGCCAATTTTGTCACTGTGCAAACATCCCAGAGTGTATTTACATAAACCTAGATGATACAGCCTACTACACACCTAGGCTATGTGAAATAGTCTATTGCTCCCAGGCTACAAACATGTACAATGTTTTACTATACAGAATACTGTAGGCAATCACAGCACAATGGTGAGTATTTATGTATCTAAACATATCTAAACATAAAAAGGTGTAGTAAACACATGGTATAAAAGATAAAAGATGGTACACTTGTGTAGGGCATTTACCATGGATGGAGCTTGCAGGACTGGAAGTTGCTCTGGGTCAGTGAGTAAGAGGTGCGTGAATGTGAAGGCCGAGGACACTACTGTACACTACTGCAGACGTTACAAACACTGCACACTGAGACTATGCTAAATTTGTAAAATAAAATATTTTTTCTTTGCCTTTAGACTA
>NW_012153729.1:3164313-3175605 GCF_000956105.1 Propithecus coquereli
TCAGTAGCACTGTCTTCCACCTCCCTATCTTGTCCCACTGGAAGGTCTTCAGGGACAACAATATGCATGGAGCTATAATGGATGATAACAATGACTTCAGGAATACCTCCTGAAGGACCTGCCTGAGGCTGTTTTGACAGTTAACTTTTTTTTTTAATAAGTAGAAGGAAAGCACTCTAGAAATAAAGATAAAAAATATAGTAAATACATAAGCCAGTAAGATAGTCGTTTATTATCATTATCAAGTATTATGCACTGCACATAATTGTATGTGCTAGACTTTTATACGACTGGTAGTGCCAACATCACCACAAACATGTGAGGAATGCCTTGCTCTGTGACATTATGTCTGCTACAAAGTCACTAGGTTTTTCAGCTCCGTTATAGGGACACCGTAGGTATGTGCAGTCCATCATTAACCAAAAAGTCATTATGCAGCACATGACTATACATATATCTCAGCATACACACACACACACACCTCACAGTATATATAGATACAACAAATCTTCACTTACCATCGTTGATAAGTTCTTGGAAGCTGTGACTTTAAGTGAAATGAATGAAACCAATTTTTTTCCTCAACATTATAATGAAATGATATTAAAGAAAATGATTTTATTTGAGGATCTGCTTATTGTCATTTTGCTTAAAGTTGCAGTTTCCAAGAACCTATCAATGATATTAAATGAGTATAGTGTATATAACTTAGTGTATAAAAATCTCCCTAGATATATTTTTGCTCACATGTGTGTGTGTGTTTGTATGTGTGTGAAGAGAGAGAGAGAGAGATTGATTGATTCGTGGTAAGGAATTGATTCACAAGATTATGAAGCCCAAGAAGTCCCAGGATCTGTGTAGGTCCAATTCACCCCAAAGGCCCGAGAACCAAGAGCAGCAATGGTGTAAGTCCCATTCTGAGGGCAGAGCTAAGGCAGTCAGGCAGAAAATGCAAATTCTCCCTTCCTCCACAATGGGGAGGGCAATCTGCTTTACTCAGTCTAAAGATTTAAATGCTGATGTCTTCTAGAAACACCTTCACAGTTACGCCCAGAAATAATGTTTAACCAAATTCCTAGGCACCCCATGACACAGTCAACTTGACACATAAGATTAAGCATCAAATAACTTTAATAATAATGCTCTAAATCCTGTGTACCCTTACAGGCAGTGATACTGAAGCTGCTGGATTTTACAGCCCGCCCCTCCCTGGTGAATTATCATGGAGCTAGTAGGAGGCCGGGAACAGTTCTGTGCAAGAACCCCACAGCCTCAGGCCATTCCTACCCGAATTTAGTGATACTCATGAATAAGTGCTACTCACATTCATGAACAACTTTGATTGATTTACAGATTTTTAGCAATCTGCAATGACTGGCAGTTTTGCTCAGCTTTATGGTTGCATTTTTTTTGAGGGGAGGATTTGATAACTTCCTAATTCCATCATGTCAGGAAGGAAATCTTATTAAGTATAAATTTATCTTGAGTGTATAAAATAATTCCTTTTCAAAATATTGCCGTGCTATTCCAAGCCTGCAAGAAAAGACAAAGAGACTAAAAATGGATATATTACTTCATAGAAGATTATTGTGAAAAGACCTGGTACTCTGACTCAAAGGAACCTAGGGTTGAATCTTGACATTAACTTCCTGCTCTATGAACTCTGGGAAGAAGCTTAAACTTTCTGAGCCTCTTCTGTAAAATGAGATTTTGAAGACTGAATGGGATATAATACATACTTGATGCTAGTTTTCTTTATTTTACTCCTTTTCTTCACATAGATAAGGTAGGCATGTTGTATATGAAATTGCCTGATTTCATTTCTGGTGTTTAAAGATTGCATTAACATGTGCATTTAGTTATCAGTGTTCAAAAAGTGCACAGCTGGGGTTATTGGTAATTTAAAAGACACAATAGAGAAATAGTTTCTGAAGCAACCAACACCCCTCTGGTTTGATGCCCAAGAATGCAGTCCTTCTTTTGTGTTTTTACAAGCTCTATGTTGATTTATGTTTGCAAATGTACTTTTGGTGGTTTTCTTGGGCTGTATTCCCAATGTCTTTCTTTAGATAACTATTGTATACATATTTTTTGCAATAATTTCTAAGAGTTAAAAGGAAGAAGGAATGAAGAGGATAAAATGCATGTTAGTTTTTGTGGGATAAAATCCAGATCAACTTATTCTAGTAGATAATTTTTTTTTCCATTTTCCTTTGGTAGGTTATATGCATTGACATCATTACAGCCCTGTCTTCATTTCTTCTTTGAATTAACTCACTCAACCACAGCTAATTACTAGATTAGTAAGCATTGATCATGACCAGGAAGTACAGCAAAAAAAGGTAAAAAAGATAATCTAGCTGCACATTTTTGATATTCATTTTTCTGGATCTTGCCATATAATACATGTTTTATGTATTCCCAAATACGTTAGACATTTGAGAACAAAATCACCTTTTCTTCATTCCTATTAAATATTAATAGTAAAAGACATATGATTTTGTTTCTCCTTAGAGTATTACCTTTCTTGTAAGAGAGAGTACCAGACATCAAACATCAACCTGGTTTTGCAGAAACACGGGAATTGGAGTGGAAACAGCCTACACATCGTGTTCTGTTCTTCACCAGCTATAGGATCTTGTTTAAGTAAATCAAATTCTATGAAATGATACCACTTTCAATAATATGGTGGTTTAATCGTTAAGTTTTCTATTCACTAACAGACTATGATTGTGTAACTATTGTATATTCTTTTGCTTTAACTTTTGCTGATGCCTACTCTAAATATTTTTTAAATTAAATGCTGTTATTAATATTTGTTGTTTTCCTAATCATACTGAGGATTGGCTGGTATGTTTGTTTCACTGGGGGTTGGATACTGTCTTCCAGAGATATGATTTAAGATTTCAGGAAGTTAGACTTGATTCGATTGAGATTGGGACTTCACTTTTTTATAGTCTCCTATGAATAATCATTTTATAGTGGTAATTGTGAACTTCTCCATTAACCACATACATGTATATTCCTCTGATCGTAATCTTAAAACTCTGGAGCATCTTGAGATCTATTACTTCATTTAGAAAAAAATTCTCCTCTCAGTGTACTAAAGTGCATCCCACCACTCTGAAAACACTGAATGCAATTTAAATGCTTCTGATTTACATCCAATGATTAGAATAGCCATGGAGAAAACAAGCCATCGGCCAGACCCTATACTGGATTCTTCCATTTGTTTAGCTCAATCATGACGCCAGCCAAGAGTGAAGCGAAAAAAATCAAATCCTTGACTCATTCACTTTCGGTAATGTGTGGGAACAATGAGGAAGAAAAGCAGCCTGTTACAGGACTCACCCAAAGAATGGGCTTGTTTGCACATTTTAACCTCACGTAGTCTCAGTCTTGCTAATGCTTTCATTTGGCAGCTTCACACACAAAAGTGAAAGACATAAAATCCACAATTTTGCCACAGCTGTTTCCTACTTCCTTCACAACGTTATTTAAACACTTTGTGACTTCAGAGGAAGGGGCAGATGGATGACTTTCCAAACGCATTATCTCCTGTCCGCTGTGTCATTTCAGAAGTACTTACTAATTGGCAGACTAATCTTTCAGAATTACCTTTCACGATCTGGATATTTAAAAACTATACTCATTCTCCATTCCTATGTTTACATTCTTAAATCCTGAGTATACATAGAAGCAGAATGGCTGTGAGAAATACAGACTCACGCTTCATATTAAAAAGCAAAGAGGATATATTAAATGCTGTGAAATCCTTCTGAAAATCTGCTCTTAGGTTGGGAGCTGCAGAACATGTCTTCAGGATTTGAAAGTTGAATAAATGTTGTCAAAGAATTTTCATTTTCTTTTTTTATAAATAGTAAGATATCCAAATGCATGTGTGAAATATAATTTTGAGGATAAAAAGTCCATATTTATATTAAAGTCCAGAGGAAATTGAATTATATTTTGGTAATACAAACACCAAATAACTGGTCACCTGCTAATAATGCCATAATAAATATTATTTCAATGATAAATCTCTGTCAGTACAGCCATATCTTTCCTCTCCAACCACATAACACATACATACACACACAGAGGAATGGGAAACGGAGGGAAAAAGAGTTAAACATTTTTCATACAATAAGTTAATTTGTATTAAAATATCAACCCTTTGGACAAAGAAAGCTGGAGCAACAATTGATCTTAGGTTAAGTATAATCTGATCCATTTCTTCCATTGATAAAGAGGGATCTTGAATCTGAAACTATAATAGTAGAAACTATAATTAACTAAATTAATAATAAATTAAATCAACCAAAATAGGATAAAGAAGACTAAAACTAACACTGCTACCAACTGTAGGGTCTTGACCAATCATGTCAATGCCTGAGTCTTATTTTTTTAACTTGCAACACTGACAGACACTATTGGTGATATTTGCTTTGCTAGAAATGACTGCTTTTTTTTTCTGTTTACGTTATTGACTGGAGTGTGTTTCCCCATCCAAAGTAGGACATAGTTGATTGCATGAGAGTAAGCACTTGAGAAAAGTGGAGCCAGGCAGATCCGCTCCCTGTGAAGCTTGAAATTAGGGCTATGAGGTTATCGTCAGCCTGGGCTGCAATTAGGAAGAGAGACGATGCAAGGTTTCTGAGGTTGCTGTGTCCCAGTTCCGAGATGGCATGCCCTCTTGTCCCAATCCACTATCAGCAAAGAATGCCAATCCGTGAAAAATAAGAATGAAGAATATGTCCAAAGAAATAACAAAGGTCCTAAATGTTTCTACTTTTTGTGTCCATTTTGCACATATGCTAGTGTTTGATTTCCAAAGACACTTATTTTTCCTCTTATCCTTAAACTTGGAACTCGTAACCCAAAAATTTCTGGCGAACACAGATAATTGTGAAAAATAATTAATAGCCTTAATTTAATTAAATAGATTTTTATAAATGAAAATATTATTTGTGGTGGCAATTTTGAGAAACAAAAGTTCTAAAAAATGTGTAATTTTTATCAATACATTCCATATAGTAAATGTTATCAAATAATTCTTGAATCATATTAACCCATTTCAGAGTTATAATTTAAAATACTATATTTGGCTCGAGGCCAACCTGAGCATGAATGAGACTCTGTCTCTACCCAAAATGGAAAAATAGCTGGGCGTGGTGGCACATTCCTATAGTCCCAGGTACTTGGGAGGCTGAGGCGGGAGGATCGCTTGATCCCAGGAGTTTGAGCTTGCAGTGAGCTGTGATGATGCCACTACACTCTAGTTGGGGTGAAAGAGCAAGACTCTGTCTCAAAAAAAAAAATCCTATATTTAGGTATGATTTCTTGAAATAGTTACAATTTAATTGGTATATCAAACCACAAATTGCTTTGGGGAAATTATATTTTAATATTAATCTTGTTTATGTCTAATTGCTATGAAGAATTCTAAATCATTTTCCTCCCAACCTATGTACTCTGAAATTTTCTGCTTTCAAAATTTGTAGAAAGACAACATATGATCTTTCTCTCCAATTTCAATCACTGTAATGCTGGTTAGGCTTTTATTTCTTGTGTAAACTGCCTTTTATTTAATGGAATCTGTTTCCCAAGTGTTAAATTTTCCAAAAGAGTAATTTTCCTTATTTTAACTCCTGGCCTGTCTGGAATTGGTCTCTCTTGACTGGTTACTTGCATATAAAAAAGTTATTTTAAATTCAAGTCTAAAATCTATTTTCCACTGTTTGTAGATAATGCTATGTAGTGGAAACTAACATAGGTCTTCGTTATTTTTTTATTCAAAAGTGATATTATTTCGAATTCAATTCCTTAGTTATTAATGATAGCATCTAATTCAAAGATGACAGATCTTCATAGATAACAGATCAAGTCTATTAATTTAGGACAAATTTCTGTTTCAAAGGACTGGGGTAAAAGATATTTACACTAGTAGATTTCTATTGTCATTTGAACAGTAATTCATGTGGCATCATAAAAATTCAGACTGATATAAACATTCATTACTAAACCACAGTCTTCCTTTTTCATTTTATATATGTATGTGTCAAAGTCTTGCAGAATATGTTCTATATAAATGTGTCCCTTTTTATACTCTTAGGTCACCACTTGTTCAAAGAGGGGATGCTGGGATGAATCTTTTTACCCTAAGTCACAAGAAAACAAGATTTCTTTCTTTCTTCCTTCTTTATATTGGCTACAAGTATGTACATTTAGCCAAGAAAGAACTGAATGTATCTTCCTGTTACATTTTTTCCACATCTGCAAGGCCTATGCTTAGAAGATTTAATTTTAACAAGATTTCCTCTTATCGTGAACAGGTTATGACAGAAGCCAAAAACTGAAGTCTAGTTTGATATCTTCCGAAGTAGAACATAATTTTATTTTGGAATTTCTGTTTCTTTGCTTTTCTATTCTCTTCTTCCCTTCTTGCCTCCCACGTTCCAAGACTTTCCTATCATCTTTTCTTCACTCTTGGTAATCTCTATGATTCTTCAAGACCCAAATACCTCCGTGAAACTTTTCTTTAAAATTTCAAGCAACAGCTGTGTCTTCCCATACCTGAACTACCATGGAAGTACTCATGATTTCTATTTACAGGTGAGATTAAAATTTGTTAAGCAGTGACTCCTATATAGTTGCTATTTTTAATCTCTTATGATTTCCAGTTTACTTCTGGTTTTTCTGATTTGGTAAAATAATAAAATGATTCCTCAGGTCAAGATGGCTGACTAGAGGCACCCAGCACGTGCCTTCTCCTTCACCAAGGATCAAACAAGAAATGGAAAGCCAGGTGTCAAATGGAGTGTTTAGGGGAGAACACTGGAATTCAGAAGGAGAGAGAAGTAAAGCAATAATCAGGGATGGCTTGGAGCTGGGAGGGACTCCCTATGCAGGGAAAAGGCAAGTAGGAAATGCCCAGAAGTCTAGTTTCCACCACTGACATACACAGACCTAGCTACAGGTGAGCCTCTTAGCAATGACAGGCAACAAAAGCAAAAATAGACAAATAAGACTATATCGAACTAATAATATTTTGCACAGCAAAGGAAAGAATCAACAGAGTGACGAGACAATCTGTACAATGAGAGAAAATATTTACAAACTATTCATCTGACAAGAAACTAATACTCAGAATATGCCTATTGAACATACATTAAATCTGTGGGATTTCTAGTTTTTCTTCCATCCCTTAATTTGATCCTTCCTTCTTTTCTTCATAATCCATTAGCATTCTTTAAATAAAAAAGGAATGGTTAAGGTAAAAAATAAATCATGCCCAAAGAAAAGGGAATCTTTATGTTTGGAATAATTAAGTAATGAAATGTACAACACTCTCCCATGGGCATACATAATATTAAGTTGATGTTCTCCTTTCAGCTGCTTGGATTTTAAACCACTTGAACCATACTCTTGATTTCGGAAGTACTCTTTTGCCATCACATTCATCAACATGTCTCCCAATATTGAAATGCTAAAATGTATCAAATGCACACCAAATGTCAGAGAATATCTTTTATCTTAGAAGGACAATTTTTTTTTTTTTTTTTTTTTTTGAGACAGAGTCTCACTGTGTTGCCTAGGCTAGAGTGCCGTGGTGTCATCCTCGCTCACAGCAACCTCAAATTCCTGGGCTCAAGCGATCCTCCTGCCTCAGCCTCCCAAGTAGCTGGGACTACAGGCATGTGCCACCATGCCCGGCTAATTTTTTCTATATATTTTTAGTTGTCCAATTAATTTCTTTCTATTTTTAGTAGAGACGGAATCTCGCTCTTGCTCAGGCTGGTTTCGAACTCCTGAGCTCAAACAATCTGCCCGCCTCGGCCTCCCAGAGAGCTAGGATTACAGGACAATTTTTTAAAAATGTCTGTATACATATATCCCTATCTATCTATCGTGCTGTTTATAATGTATTCAAGTTGCACACTCATAAACCTGATACAAAACTTCCTCTAGCTCCCCATCCCCTGACCTTCCCCAAACACACACACACACGTACAGTTTTCAAGGCTGCAGCAGAATCCACTTTGAAGATCTGTACTAGGAAGTTAGGAACAAAGAATAATCACCTGGACATACAGAAGTTCTCCCCACTTGAACTCATTAAACCTTGAGATGCTTATCTAGGGGGGATTCTGTTCCTGACTACAACTTGGACATCCCTAGGGTCTATCAATGGAAACAGTGGTAGCAGGAAATAATATTGTAAAAATTCCATATTTTAAGAACAAAATATCTCTTTACCATGACAGTTTATAAATTGAAATAACGCAAAAATGAGCTTGCAGTCATTGGAAAGTTTGGGTAATGATGTTTGACATAAATACATCACATATAAGGCTATTTGTGCTTTTAAGAGTAAAAACAATTCTCTAAACTTTTCATGAAGGAGTGAATAATTACTATAATTGACATATTAAGGCATACCCTTTATTTTTTAATCTGTGATTTTGATATTTAAAATTAGTATAAATAAGAAAAAAGATTTGAACTGGGAACATAAATAGACTACTGAACTGTACTTTTTTGTGTGTGCATGACTGGAGGTGGAAGTTTGAAATGTCCTTTAAATTATGTTCATAAATGGAATATTATAAGGAAGTAAAAGAAAAATAAAATCAGAAAATTTAACTCTTTCCCAAATAGCAAGCTCAGAAATATGATGAAGACTTAAATGACTTAATTTGAAAAGAACTTACTAAAAATCTACTCTACTAAATAAATGGTAGACACCCCTACTCTCCAGGTGTATTGAGATGGCAACTATGACAACAGCGTATGTTGTAAGATGAGTAGGTTCTTATTTGCAAATGACTAAGGACAAACATCTGGTCCTCTGAGTAAAAGGGTAAAGTACTTTTCTCAGCCACCACATTCATTCCACTGGTAAGGCACAGGTAAAATTCCAATGTGGTATGTCAGAATTTCTTTGTTGTCAAGCACAGGAGAGGAAATTTTCCTGGAGTACTTCCTCTCACAGTAAAACAACTCAGATTCTGAGAGTCAGTGAAAAAACAAAGATGTTTTAAAGAAATTTAAAATGGACATTCATCTTAGTTGCATGTGTGTATTTTAGGAGCAGGATGATCTAATTGTTTCGTTATTATAGTGGAACGTTATCGGTAATTTGCACTGATACGAAGTCATGAGCACTGTCCTGAACAATTTGCTAAATATAAGCTGCTGATATTGACTTCTGTGATCTAAAAGAGGGCTTCCTCCATTGCAAAATGTTGATGGCTTGTTCTCCCTTGTTTATTTCTCCAAGTGCTTTGCACTACCACTGCTGGACCTCTTACCTTTGTTCACACTGGGCCAGCTCAGGGGAAATGTGTTCTGTCTGCTCTTCCACAAAGGAAACAGAACCACAGTGTTTTGGTGATTTGAATGTTTCAGGCAAACTAGCTGGTTCACATACAAATCAAACTTTAGTAAAACCTATGATAGTATTATTGCAATGTTACTGCTTCACGAGAATAAAAAAAAAAAAAAAAAACTTCTCCCAGAGCTTTCTTTAATTAATTTTTTAGGAGAGGTAGTAAATGTTTCTATCACATCTCTTACTTAAAAATAAATATATCCCATGACTTTTGCTTTACTTACCATCCCACAGTATACATCAATGCCATATTTATGAGCGTAACCTTAGTATGTTAGTATGCAAAGGATTAACATATGACACTAATGTCATATAAGAATATTAGTGCAATACTGATTTAAGCTGTAGGAGTATCCTATGTATTACCTGCCAGATAATTGCTATCCTAACAGGAGAAAAAAAGGAAAAGTATGCATCCCAATATCCTATATAGCAGTGGTTCTCCAAAGCAGTGAATTTGCCCCTCAGGGGACATTTGGCAATATCTGGAGAAGTTTTTGACTAGCAATGGCTAGAGGGGGTTTGCTAGAGACATCTCCTGGGTAGAGGCCAGGCATGTGGGTAAACATCCCACATGACTTAGGACAATTCCACAACCCCAACAAAGAAGCACGTGGCCAAAAATGTAAAGAAGGCCAAGGTTTATAAATCCTGCTACACAAGCAAACAAACTTTTCTTACCCTGATATAATAAAGGTGTTGCATTCTGTTTCAGGGTATTTGAATGTGTGTTGTGGATGTGTGTGTATCCCATCTGTGGCTGAGCAATGTATCTGCTAAAGGTAAAATACATTCTCTGGACTTAGGCAAACTGAGGCAAAACATGTCTTCTTACCATTGCCTCATGTAATAATCACATTTCAAAATTCAACTTATTAAGAAAAACCAAAGATTATATGTTATCTGCAGAAGATTATAATAATGCATTATATCATCAAGTATTAAATGAGACTACAAATAAAATCAAAGCAAAAATTAAAGTATTCTTACATTCTTGCCTATTATTTATAAAATGATATTGTTCTGTATTGGCTAATAGCTGATGTTGGAAAGAACAGTAAGGAATTTGGTGCTTCTCTTTACATTTAGAATTTGATTCGCCTAGTGACCTCTTGGTTTAACCAAAATTCTTTCTTGATTAGGGGTCCATCTGGGACAATTTATAAAATAAACTATACTTCAGCAAGTCCTTTGTAAAACTAATCTACAATGACAGAAAGCAGCTCAATATTGCCTTGGGCTAGTGTGGGTTTAAAGTCACTGCAAAGAGGCATAAGGGAGCTATTTGGAATGATGGAGATATTCTATATCTTGGTTAGAGTGGTGGTTGTACAAGTGTGCATGTGTCAAAACTCATTGAACTTATAGTTAAAATGGGTGCATTTTTGTGTGTGCACATTGTGTGATAATAAAGAAATGTTTTGACTATATTAGGTCCAGTAAGAAAAAAATGTGATGTCCTGAACCTATTGGATTTCTCTTATAGAAGCAGATAAATGAGGGTCAGAACTTCTATAAATTAATTCAAATATTCTCATCTGGATACAATTAAGATATAAAACCTTTTTTTCATCATTCCAGAAATGTCACTCTATAATGACATTACTTAAGTTTGGCCATTGTTTATGATCATAAATAAATATTTTCTGACCAAAGCATTTTGCAAAATTTATCTGTACCCAAGACTTTGGGTGCTTACTTTAAAAAATGGTCTTTAGAAGTAAAAATCTAAATATTAAATGACACTGTGATAAAAAAAAATCATGATGAAGTAAATACACAAAAACATACATACAAAGAATACACATACACACATCTGAAAATAAATGCACAGAAATGGTGACATTGTTTCTAATTAATTCTAGCTGTAGGAACTACAAGCAGTATTTTGCTATCAC
>NW_012153729.1:3179300-3180730 GCF_000956105.1 Propithecus coquereli
GAAAGGAACAATTTCTTTATATTTAAATATTTCTAAACATATTTTCTCATGAAGTATCATCCCTTATCATAAAATGTTTAAACTAATAGATGGAAACAAACAGTAAATATGGTATTTAAATGGTTACTGTGTCGGGGAAAATCTTCGACTATTTGTGTTTTTAAAGAAATGGATCTGTTAGAGTGTGATTTTTATTGTATTCAATCATGAATGGAAAAAGTAAGATAAAACCCTTTGATGTTTCTTGACTAGGCAAATTCAAGTCATTTATAAACTCAAACTCGCTAAGTCACAGAGTCACATCAATGGAGTCATAAAAAGTGGGTTGTATTTCACAGGAGCTAACAAAAATCTTTTAAAACCAAGATGTCTCAAGGGTACATCTTGTAAATTACCTGTGAAATTTTCATGGTAACAAGATACAGAACAAATATTAATTGAATAGAAAGGACATCCAACATGGGTTATGGCTTATATTCTTAGCATTTTCAAAGTGAATGTCTTGCAAACATTTCTAGTTTTTATTTGCATTGAACAAGACACAGCTCAGGCATTTATCTCTTCAAAGTGCCTATCCTTAAGGTGTTTCTGTGTGTGTATTTGTTTTCAACAATTCTGGCTTCAGTTTGACGATCTCTTGGTAAAGCTAAATAATGAATATAACGTTTATCATTTTCTGTTACAAAACATACGTGATTCTCAAACAGAGGAGAATGTAATAAATATTTAGCTTACTGTAGTTAAGAAATTTTAGGTCCAAATAATAGCCTCATATTTCCTTCTTCTCTTGTTTCTTGCACACTGCCTTCAATTTTGGCCTCACTATATTCAAGATTAAATATTTGAAACATAACATAATACAGTTCCTGACATATATCAGCTTAAAATAGTTATTGGTGACATTCATTCAAAGACAATTTACTAATATCACCATTGACATCTTGAATCATCACATAGTCTGAAATATGAATTCTGACTGAAACAGCATTTGTTCCTAGGTAAATTACTGGGAATGGTAATCCACTATATTTTTTCTAAACAGACATTGAGATTCAATTTTTATTTTTAATTGATTGGGAGAAGAATTTCGTATTTTTTCTCAAATACTCTGAAAGCATCAATGGAAATATTGTTAACAGTTTGTGGAAAACTACCACCCAAAATTAGTTACAGAGTGAAACATTACATTTGACTGTTTCCAAGAATCCATAACCTTTATCTTGTTGATAATAGGGAATTGGGCATTCAGGATATTGAAACGGAATAATTTCCTAGGCGTTGCTCTGGGGAGGAGAATATATTTCCATTGAGCCCAGAGTTGTTGGAAAGAAAACAAAGTTAATAAAATTTCCTAGTCTATTCTCCTCAGTCCTACGATTTTAAAAACCACAACAATTCTCTACCCCTTTGTACTTTTTTATTTTGATTCA
>NW_012153729.1:3180780-3183654 GCF_000956105.1 Propithecus coquereli
TTCCAGGCAAGTATAGCATTTTGCATTTTAAGTCCTGTCATCACCAAAGGAAAAAAATATATGATGTATTTCCTTTCATGCATTTAACTTCAAATTTTTGAGTTCATTCTTTTTTTTCCCAAATAATCACTGGGTGCATTCCCTTTTTTTTTTCCTTTCTAAGTTTCAACAGCTTACCCTTAAAAGACATAACGGATTGAAGAAATGCTAGGATTTGCATTTTTTTCCCTAAAACTAAGGTTAGCATTCACTATATGAAGTTGCTATCCTACAGAAAAAGAATCATCTGAGGGTTTCTAAATTGCTGAATAGGAGCATGGAAAAATTTTTTAAGTACATTTTAAAGTTTTGAGATATATCTTACAGCATATAGAAAACAGAACATTGTCAAGTTAACAGAGAAAAGAACGTGGGGTCATCATTTCTCGTTGCAATTTGAGCTTCTGCCACAGGTCTATAAAAAGGGTCAACTGAAAGAATCTCATGCCATCTACTTTCCAGAGTGTTATCAGAATAATATTTGTACTTAACATAAAGACCCTGTGAGTCTTTATGTTAAGTACAAAAGCAGAATTATGGTCTTTTGTAGCTTTATATCTTTAAGAACATGAAACTATTTGAGATAATAGAAATATAAGTCTTGGAATGAGAGGGATTAATCAGAGCAGCACCAACTTGGTCAAACCATGTTCTTGAGTTTCTTCATGTGTCTTCATCCGGAACGTGTAGATACTTGTAAGATGCACATAATCAGAAATTAAGAATTAAAAAATAAACTTGTCTCACACATACACACACACACGCTTACTTCCATATGTTGCATCCATTAGCATAGCTCTTAAGACAAAGAATGAGAATGGACATCACTATATTAAAAAACCCTTAATGCTAGGATCTAGAAAAAAACTGCAGTATTAAACCAGTAAGCATTTTCTCCAATCCAAGAAATGGAAACTTGAACTCATTTTGAGACATCCAGCTTCTTTATGGTGGAAAAATCCCCTCAGTAGGATTTTAGTCGTGTAAGTTCAAACCTGGTACCTACCAGTTGATTTGGGGTGGAGAGGGTGCTAAGATCTGAATATTTGTGTCTCCCCAAAATTCATATATTGAAATCCTAACCACCAAGGTGATGGTATAAGGTGGTGGGGCCTTTGGGAGGTGACTAGATCATAAACACATACCCTAAGTAATGGGATTAGTGTTCTTATAAGAGAGAGCCAAGGGAGTGTTTTTGCCCCTTTCTGCCGTATGAAGGTACAGAAGACCACCCTTACCAGGCATAAAATCTGCCAGCACTTTGATCTTGGACTTCCCAGTCTCCAGAACTGTGAGAAATAAATTTCTGTTGTTTTTAAGCTATTCAGTCTATGGCATTTTGTTATAGCAGTCCAAACTAACTAAAACAGAGGGTATTTAGGACACCAGATGTAGACTTTCTAGTACTTTGAGTTGGTTGTATTATACTTATCAGAGCTAACTCCCCATAACCTTTGTCGTTCATGTTTGATTTGCATTCCCCTTGCTGGTATTATATTGCCTTTTGTAGGGAACATGTGTGGTTACGAGCCAAAAGGTTCTTATGCCTTTGGTCATTTGCAATTTAGAGCAGAAATGCTGTGATTCAATGAAAAGGAATACAATTCTGTTGATCATCTCATGCTTTGAAAAGGATAGGCCTCAGCTTGCAACAGTTCCACATTATTGAGGTATCATGTATTATATTTACAAAGGTTGCACAGCTTAACCTTGTGAAATATGCTAGAGTATTGCCTCATACGTATAAATTAGTGACCTAGTGGAAGCCAGAGGGCAAGGCTATGTCTTTGGCTCAGAAACGGGTTTTCTTGGAGGGACGTGGGTGTTGTAAGCTTTGAGGCTTCCCATCAGATCTCTCCTGAAGTACTATTGGCTGTGACGATGACTGTCCCTGGCCCTAAGTATTGCTACGTTTAACTGTAGTTATTAGTTAGTCCTTGTTATTTTAAAATTTTCCTTCTGTATTTGATAAGACAAGAGATATTAAAAGATGCTTCCTGTGTTGTGGGAAAATAAAGAAATGGTCCTGGTCTTTTCCTTCCAGGGTGTATGTAGTTACAAACAAAAGCTGGAGCAGCATGAAGACAGACAAAATCAAACATCTGAAGGAGAAAGGGCCACTTAAACATGACAGATGGCCCATATTCCTTTATTTCTTCTCTCTATCCAAGAATCATTAAAATAACAGTAAAACAACATAAAAAGAAAGGGAAAAACCCCCACAGAGACAAAAGAGAAATGGAGATAACTGCAATTCAGAATTTCAGCGGATTTTGAGAAAACCACAGAGACAGGAAAGGAACTGACTCAGTAGATGGTAAGAATTTACAGCCGAAGAGTCTGGTGGGCATTTGATAAGGAAGTGTGCCAACGGACCCTAAAAGCCTCATAAGAGTTCAGCACCTTAGAAGTAATAGGTACTACTGCCCAGCGTAGGATAAGATGCAGTGCTGAATACATAGAAAGCGATCGAACTTGATACAAAATATTTAGATTCCCACAGCCAGTCGAATCAGGTGATTACCTTCCGTCCTCCTCCTCCACCAGCCCTGACCAAGAGGATAGAAGTTTATAACTGAAGAAATTTGAGAGGATGAAAGGATGCAGGGATGGAATTCAAATCCAAAAATCAGAGAATCGCTATATAGTGAACCATGGTCTATGGTAGACAGACGCTAAGAGAGAAGGTATAAACTTGGATGAGGCAGCTTTCTTCAGCCAAGGGCAGTTCTGGGGAAGGAAGGACACAGCTGTGTCTGCAGGCATCACTCCCAGCACCTAGAATGAGCGCCAGGAATGTGCCCCGGTCCTGAAGCTGTGATTCTGGTCAGAGCA
>NW_012153729.1:3185624-3187240 GCF_000956105.1 Propithecus coquereli
AAGGCCTTTTTGTATTTCTCTTGGTAGGTAGCTAACAGCTCAGGATCTAGAGGTAAAATGCTTGTCTTAAATATTAACTCCATTGCTAACTAGCTCCATGGCATTGAGCAAACCCACTCAGGTAGTGGATTTTGTCTGTGCCCGGCCAGGATCCCCTTCTCTGAGCCAGTGTCCTAATTCCCTAGCTGCTGTGAGCATTGGGAGCTAACATCACAAAACTGCCTCTTCTCTAGAGAAATGTCCTCGGCTGAGTAAAAGCCATTTCACACAATGACTAGCTGAGATGGTGGCATAAAAGATTAGTGCACTTGCCTCAAAGACCACCTCTGGGGTGTAATTTATGCCACAGAACTCCTCCTAAGATCAAGTTGAAATTCATTTCCAGGTGACACCATTCCCTTGCTTGGCTCTTTTTCCCTTCCTTTTCCTGACTTCTTCCCTCCCCTATGAGAGCACTTCCCACCTAAATTACAAACACCAGAATCTTTGTTTCAGGTTCTGCTTCTATTGAATAAAGCCCAAGACACATACCTCTCTGTACCTTAGTTTTTTCAACTCCAAATTTGAAGAAATAATAGGTTTATGTTTAATATGAATACATAATAGAAGCTAAAGGAGTGAAATAAAATATGATCATCACCATGTTCTGTTCTCTACTTCTTCTTTCTGCTTTTCTTCTAGACTACATAATTTCTTAACATCTTTTTTTCATATACCTTATTTTCCATTGTAGTTTTTATTAATTGCTTTTATTTGGATAATAGTGATGCATCCAATATTTCAAAAACATGATTACTTCCCAAGAGATTTAGACACACACTAGCATTGGGACCTTAACACTGTCATTTTATAACATTATTTTCTGAGTTCCCAGCATAGATATACAGCACATTTTTGTGCACCTTTATTTGTAAGGATCCCAAACTGGCAACAACACTTTTGCCCATCATTAGGTTAATGGAAACTACACATGTACCTACACACACACAGAGGAATATTACTCAACAATGAAAATCAATAAACTAGTAATAAATACAAGCTGGTCGAATCTCAGAACAATTGTGTTGAGAGAAGCAAGACAACAAAAGAGTACAAAATGTATGCTGTACGATTTCATTTATAGATAATTCTAAGATATTCAAACTAAAATATAGGGACTGATAAGAGATAATTGCATATCTAGGGATGGGGACAGGAGAGAAATGCTTGGAAGAAGGTTCATAATGAGACATGAGGAAAGGTTTAGAGCCAATGTATACATTCATCATCTTGACTATGATAATTATTTTACAAGTATCTACATATGTCAAAATTTATCTAAGTGCAGACTTTTTATGTGCACTTAATTACATCGCATAATTTTATTAAAAAATCAGGAAAGTGGTTGCCTCTAGGGGAGAGGGAGTGGTTTATACCAGGGAAGGGACCCATGGAAGCTTCTGGGATGTGGGAATGTTCTGTTCCTTTACTTGGGTGTAAGTTACACTGATTTTCTTTTTATTATGCAATTCACTAAGCTAAATATGACATTATTTTATGATTTATACAATATTTATCTCTTCATTATATTTCACAATTTTAAAAGTTTGTATATCTATACACATATATTTGGAATT
>NW_012153729.1:3189015-3191350 GCF_000956105.1 Propithecus coquereli
TTTAGCCAAAGAGTCTTAATGTTAAGTCCAAGGAAATGCAGAGAATCAGGATCAAAGTGGGGGTGTGGATTTTTGTCCTGCGTTTTGTGGACACACAATAGGAGCGTTAGTTATAACAGAACATGATGTAATGTCACCTAATGAGAAAGAGCATTAATTTGTACATGAGGGTCCCAAAAGGAACAGGTCCCTTCAGATAGAACATGAATATTTCACATTCCTAAATCCATAAATTCTGAAAGACATGGGCAAATAAATTTCATTCTACAGTGACCTGACTCTTCTCTGTTATGTTTATTCTATGCATGTTTTTCACTTATGCAATCGTCCTTTCATTTCTCTTTTTCTGGACCCCATTTGAAAGACAGTTAAATAGAATGTCTGCTTCAGGTTTTCAAATTACACCTCATTTAAAGTATATATGTTAAGGCTGAATAATATCCGTGTGTGTGTGTGTTTTATTCATTCATTCATCTGTCTACAAACACGTTGATTCTGTATCTAGGCTATGTGAATAATGCTACAATGAACACAGATGTGCAAATGCTTCTTCGAGATAGTGATTTTATTTCTTTTGGCTATATACCCAGTAGTAGGATTGCTGGAGGAAACAGCAGTTCTATTTTTAGTTGTTTTTTTTTTTTTTGAGAAACCTTAATATTGTTTTCCATATGGCTGCACTGATATTGAACCTTAAAAAAGAAGAAAATCCTGACATTTGTGACAACATGGTTGAACTTGGAGGATATTGTATTGGGTGAAGCCAAACACAGAAAGACAAGTATTGTATGAGCTCACTCATATGTGGAAGCTCTGATAGTTGAACTCAGAAACAGAGAGTAGCACGGTGGTTATCAGGGGATGAGGGGTGGAGTGAAAAAGGAGATGTTGCTCACGGGTACAAACTTGCAGTTATAAGATGAGTAAGTTCTGGAACCTTAATGTAAAGCATGATGACTGGACTTAATATATATTCGAAATTTGCCAAGAGATTATAAGTATTCTCACCACAAAAAAAGGTAATTGTAAGGTGATGGATATGTTGATTAACTTGATTGTGTTAATTATTTCACAAGGTATACCTGTATCAAAACATTACATTGTACACCTTGAATATACAGTATGCAATTTTTATTTGTCTATTATATCTCAAAAAGGCTGAAAAAAAAAAAGTATATATAAGCCAGACAACTAGATTGTTTACATAGCAGCACAATTTTCAGAGAAAGATTTTGTTCACCCATTGAAATACAGTAATTCAATACCTCTTTTGTTTATGAGGGAACCGCAGCTCACTTAAAGGATTTACAGACAATCTCCCTATAATTAGGCTACTTCTAATCTTCTCCAAGTGTTAAGATCTTAGATTTTTAGGGTTTTGATAGGCTACATCAATTCTGAGAATTCTCAAGAACTGTATCTTAGATATGAATTAAATGTTCCAAATCAGCAACGTATAAGACTCTATGAAAATTTTAGAGCAATATGAATTAGGGAGATAAATGGGTGCACTAGTTCATTCTTATCCAAAGCATTAAAAGAAAAATCAATTATGTTTCATGAAAGTGACACTTCATACCAATTATATTCTTATTATTAAATTGAGGAGAAAGAGGTCGCTATTTCTTTGTGATAATCCTAGAGATATTCTTAGTGGCTAGGAAAATTTAAATATTTTCATTTTTAAAAATTATGGAATATATGCTATAAATGCATTAAATTATATTACCTTAGATATATTTAGTTCTTCTTTGCAAAAGTTTGCTCATGGGTATCACAGGTTTACACAGAAAGAATACCTTTGCCACATTTTCTACTTGGAAATTTGGGCATATTTAATATAATTTTTCATTAGGTTTATGCAAAGGCCAAAACTATCCATTCAACCAATGGGTTCAATATTCCCCTCCAAAAAATTTGCTGGAATATTGCAGACCCTTTTATTTAATATAACAACAAAATTAATCCCATTATAACAACAAAATTAATCCCACTATTTGTAAAATATTAATATCATCTGGGAAGTCTTGCATTTTCCCCTCTCCCCCATGACTTGTTAGCAATACTAGCAGTTTGGTATTGGTAACAGTTTTGTCTTTTCTAGGGAATGAAGGCATGGAGAAAACAGAAATTATTCCTGGATTACATTAGTTCTATTATTTCAGTAAAATCAGTCTGGCCTTTCTATTACCAGCAATTGAAGGCACCAGTGTGTAGGTGAGTATTTCCATAAATCTCCAAAGAAAAGTCACCTGTTAGGGAAGGATGTTTGATGACCTTCTGTATTATCTTGCCTGGGAGGCCACAGACACTGCACAGCCACAATAGAATCACA
>NW_012153729.1:3192230-3193945 GCF_000956105.1 Propithecus coquereli
TAATCATGATGGTACCGATACTAAAATTTTGCATTTCTATCCAAATCCAGGCAATTAAAGCTTTGGAAATTGGCATTGATGCTAAGAAATCTTGTCATGGTTTGATGGAACACATGTTTAAAAGTCTTCCTCAATTAAGTAACAATAGAACCAACGGGTATGCAGTGATAAATACACTGAAACGTAAAATAAAAGGTAAAATTCAGAAGACTTACATGATGTCATTTGTGTCAAATAAAGTACCATGAATTTGAATGGCTTTACTCTCAACTTATTTCTAAAAAGGCATATTTTGTTGCAAGTATGACACGGTTTTACATTTATCATGACTTTATAGGTACAACCTAAGAAAATGATGAATGTTAGGGCAGTCAGGCCTATGAAACTGTTTATCTACAGAAGATTATGTCTCAGTCCTAGTCTAGGCATTGTTTTAATGTTGGCATTTTTAAAATAATCTTATGCTTTTTTGAAGTCATATTTTATCCTCTGCCAGATAGCAGGGCTGCTGTTGTTTTATTCAGTTCTCTTTTTATAGCTTCAGAAAAGTTTGAAAATAAAAAGGATAATTAATTTCTGATGTCTTACAAATGACTGACATAGTACAAGAAAAAAGGAAAACACATTCTTTTTTTTCAAAGTTTATAGACCTGAGATACGATTTCAGAATCAAACGTGCCTGTGGATTTGCTTTTCAATGATGGGCTTTGCTCTTAGATTGTCCTTTTTCCATTCACAGTTCCAGGATTTCTTTCCAAAAATATCTTGTGAGGTCCAAATGGTAGCCAGCATTCTGTCTTTGGTTGATGAGCCTGTACCTTTCCCAATCCAACACTTCTCTTGAAAAAGAAATATAGAACATATATTGCAATTAATGGTAATGGGGGTATCTTACATTTTGTAGGGAAAATTGGAACCTTGCCTGTTACTCTTTTTCATCCCTTGGCTGAAAGAAAAACAATCTAAACCCATGGAACAAAAAGGGCTTGGGAACCAGAACTTACAACAGGGCTGCAGAGCCAGACTGCTTCGCAGCCTTTATTCCTGTGTGTCGTTTTGTTTTTACAGCATTTAAGTATATTTGTAAACAATAAATCCAGGCGTTTCAAAAGTATAGCTGTCCTGCAGAACAAATGTCCCTATTGCCAAAACGTAACTTTTCTTTTTATTGAGTGAGACACTGTTCACACCTGCTCATCAGCAGTCGGTTGTTTAATGTTAGGTTCAAAGGTACTCTAAGCCTACTGTTCGTTTTCATCTGCAGACTGCCTGCATGTCCCTACTTCCCTTAAGTCTGTATTGTTTTCCTGTCCCTCTTCCTCTGTGTTTTCTAAGAATGTAGTTGTTTATAGTTATTGTTGCTTACTATTTGGAAATGCAAAATGGCAATATTGCTGATTAGTAACTCATTTCTCGGCTGTGAAGGCTGAGAAGGTTAACTCAAACACACGCTCTTTGGAGGCTCCTCAGAGTGTTGTTTTCTTACTTCCAGGGAGATTCCTTGTCCCCAATGAAACAGACAGGAAAAGTAACAACAACCTTCACTAAGCTTGATATTATTGAACGTCTAATGTGAATGTAATACTGTGTGGAGAATTGAAGGCGGAACCAAATTTTATCACATTCGTTCTTACCCTCAAGAATCTTATAGTCTTATGAACTCACCCAAGGGTTGGGTGGAAGGAGGAATTATTAATAATTTGAAAGAAGCTGGG
>NW_012153729.1:3195810-3197252 GCF_000956105.1 Propithecus coquereli
AGCATTTAAGTATATTTGTAAACAATAAATCCAGGCGTTTCAAAAGTATAGCTGTCCTGCAGAACAAATGTCCCTATTGCCAAAACGTAACTTTTCTTTTTATTGAGTGAGACACTGTTCACACCTGCTCATCAGCAGTCGGTTGTTTAATGTTAGGTTCAAAGGTACTCTAAGCCTACTGTTCGTTTTCATCTGCAGACTGCCTGCATGTCCCTACTTCCCTTAAGTCTGTATTGTTTTCCTGTCCCTCTTCCTCTGTGTTTTCTAAGAATGTAGTTGTTTATAGTTATTGTTGCTTACTATTTGGAAATGCAAAATGGCAATATTGCTGATTAGTAACTCATTTCTCGGCTGTGAAGGCTGAGAAGGTTAACTCAAACACACGCTCTTTGGAGGCTCCTCAGAGTGTTGTTTTCTTACTTCCAGGGAGATTCCTTGTCCCCAATGAAACAGACAGGAAAAGTAACAACAACCTTCACTAAGCTTGATATTATTGAACGTCTAATGTGAATGTAATACTGTGTGGAGAATTGAAGGCGGAACCAAATTTTATCACATTCGTTCTTACCCTCAAGAATCTTATAGTCTTATGAACTCACCCAAGGGTTGGGTGGAAGGAGGAATTATTAATAATTTGAAAGAAGCTGGGCGAGGTGGCTCACGCCTGTAATCCTAGCACTCTGGGAGGTCGAGGTGGGAGGATTGCTTGAGCTCAGGAGTTTGAGACCAGTCTGAGCAAGAGCGAGATCCTGTCTCTACTAAAAATATAAACATTAGCCGAGCATCGTGGTGTGCACCTGTAGTTCCAGCTACGTGGCAGGCTGAGGCAGGAGGATCACTTGAGCCCAGGAGTTTGAGGTTGCTGTGAGCCAGGATGAACTCATGGCACTCTACTCAGGCCAACGGAGTGAGACTCTGTCTCAAATAAATAAATACATAAATAATTTGAAAGAGTACACAATAATAAAAAGGAGGAGGAGGACAAAAATAAATTTGGATTCTAATCCTAAAGCAATATTTAGGAAAGAATATCCCTGAGGTCTGGGATAATTAAGGAAGTCTTTATTCACTAGTTGAAACCCCGAAGGGACATCAAAGAGAGGATAGGATTTACATAGGTAAAAGGAATAGAGATGTTATTGGTTCAATATTTCATTCATTCACTTTTTCCTCTATGTATTCAATCTGCAGACATTTATTGAGTGCCTACTACGTGCAGATGAGAAAACAAAGTTCCCACCCTAGCGGAACAACACCACCACTTACTGAGAATGCAAAGAAGGAATTATAACAAAATTGATACATGCTAGAATCAAGGAAGTACAGAGGTTTCTGAAAGCCACAGTGAAAGTAGATAAACAGAGAAGTCCTTGGAGAGGAGTTACTATTGAACATTTGAGGTGAGAGTGACAATGTGACTGAAACTATGTGTATTTTAAATA
>NW_012153729.1:3198899-3200121 GCF_000956105.1 Propithecus coquereli
ACAAAAAGCCTTTATTTAACATGTTGGTTTTAAACCATTGTGTTCTATAATATTGAGTTGCTGTTGTTGTTTTTAGATCTAAGACTCTCCCCCTTCCACCATGTAGCATCCAGTTCTGATTTATCTTTAACTCCCCTTTCTAGATCTACCCAGACTAGACGTTGTCAAGGTATGAAGGTTTTTCACCACGCAGGTCCAGATAAAGACGTTAGAATGGTCACGAAAGGCTTCTGCTGAGGTTTGAATGAAAAAGTCAGAAGATCTAGAACTTTCAAGGAATTCTGCTTACCTAAATCCACATGAAAATCACAACAGGAGGAGAATCTGAGTGACTAAGAGAATTTCCTAATCTTACAGCCATTTTAACATGTGTAAACCCCTGATTTACTGGACATGACTTCAATACTACATTTGAATACCCCAATGTAAATCGTGTCAAAATGTTCAGAATAATTTTGGAGGAAAGTTTTCTATTTTTCTCCTGGTGTTTATGAAAGAAAATTAAAGACTTTCCCTCCACTTTTTCATTTCAACCAGATAAGGCTTACGGCCCGAAGAGCAATTACATTTATATTTTGCCATGTTTGGCTGAGAGTTTAAACTAGAAGTAGAATTGAGATTGATACCACTTATGTGCTGCCATGGAGCAATGTGTATCCACTCTCTGGAAGCCAAACAGAATCTGAGAATGGCACCTATACCATGATTTGTGTGGTTATAAATAAGGTTGATTTTTTTCTCACTATACTAGAAAATACCTTTCAAAAAGGATTTTGTCCTATTTGAAATGGCAATGGAGAGCTTATTTTGTTTGGAATTGGCAGCTTTTTACCAGTGGGGCTCAATGTTCTTTAAGTTATCTTGCCATTCCAAAGAGATTACTAAATTAGCCCAATACTGGCTAATTAAAATTGAAGATTAAAATAAAATTAGGAAATTAAGGTATATCCCCTAAAGTCATAGGATCATCACCAAGAAATTTCTAAAAAAAGAAAAATAATCTAAAACTGTGGTTGTTTTTGTAGAAAAGAATAGGAGATTGGGGGGATGTTGGGGAGGAAAGGGGAAAGAGAGGATACACTGCATTTTATATGTTTCTAACTGTTCACATTGCTTTTATAATATATTAATAAAATAGGCATGATAACTGTATAAAAATAAAGGTGACCGGCCCTTCCAAAGAACATTTTGCAGATTTACATGAACTATCATAATAAGGGTT
>NW_012153729.1:3203357-3206704 GCF_000956105.1 Propithecus coquereli
ACATGAAAAATAGTTCCAATAACTTTCTCAGATATATACATATATGTATATGTAAATATTTACACAATGTTTCTCTAGTAAATGCCTGCCATTGATCTATAAAAACAAATTATTCATCACATTCTTAATCACATAAAATTCTCAACCAAACATTAAACCAAAAAAAGGCTATCTTATTCAGAAAGTATCTTACTCACAGCAAGTGGACTCTAATTAAAGCAAAGTAGTACTACTAAGGATTTAACATACCAAGAATTATTTTGAGATTCAATCAGATTACACACACACATGCATATACACACACAACTAATTGATTAAGAGAACATTTTGTCTCATTTTATTTGTTGGTTAACAGAAATTTCTCCAAATGAAATACAAGTCTCCACTACTGCTGAAAATTTGTCATATTAATTAAAGCATGAGCACAGATATGCACGAAATGCATATATATCGAAAAAGTCTAAATAATGTGAGTGAAGAGATTTTACCTTTAAAGGGCAAGATCACTTTCCTACACAATTCAAATTTTCCAGGTAACTTTTTAATTTTGTGGCTTATTCATTTTGAAGTGACTTTTTAACTATAAAATGAACTGAATAATTACTGCAGTTCTATACAGATCAGATTTTACAAAAAAAAAATAATAACAGTATTCAGTATCTAATGTTCTTTTTCATAATATATGCAAAGAATGACTTATTACTTGTCATTTATAAAAATACACATTTCCTCTAATGTTGGGAATTTCATAAAACTGTCTTTATAAAATACTGCATGTCCATATGTAGGCAATGTGTAAAATAGACTTGGGATATTTTGTCACGGTTTGCAGTATATATTTTGGTGCTCCATGCCAACTTTCCATTCTCTTTACCAAAGACGTTGTCTAAATTGTTAATGCAGAATATTTTAAACATAGAATTTCATCCAAACCTGCTTTTTCCTAATATACTTTTGAAAGGGGAAAAGGTCAAAATATTCCAATCAATTGACGCACTTGATCTAATTTATGTACCAAAAAAACTCAAAACTGTACGTCATTTGACCATTTTCCATTTGTTTCTGGTGAGATTAGCAATAGGTTTATATTACTGAATTTATAATTCAAGTAAAAGTAAAGAGAGAAAATAGGTTATGGAAGATCAGTAGCTGTTTCAGTATTTTGTTTGTGAAGGGCCAATTTTGTACAACTGGAAACTGAATTAGAATGACTTTCAAAGAAAACAGAGTCAAATAATTAACCCTTTCCTTCTTGTAAGAAGAAATGGTAATGTGAGAATTGGTAACCTGGAACTATTTTAAGAAACATGGACTGCTTTTTGAGGATATGGTTAATGCCATCTTTCCAGAGTTGAATATTGGTCATGCAGAAATGATGGGCTAAAGGCTAAAAATGGATATTCACCACTTGCTGCCATTCCAAATGAGATGCTATGTTTCCAAAGAGTCTTCCATGGAAAGAAAAAGCAAGTTAGTGAAAATAAGAATTTCCATGTGTTTATGAAAGAACAACACATTCTTTCCAGTAGGACTGGTAAAATTCCCCCTCCTCACCAAAAACTATGAACAACAAAACAACAATCAAAATAGTAATAAAATTAAAAAAAAAAAAAACAAGAATAACAACCAACACAGTGAACCTTATTGAAAACTAGAATATCAGGTTTAGTTCTGCCTAAAAAAAAAAAAAAAAAATTAAAAAAAAAAAAAACAAGAATAACAACCAACACAGTGAACCTTATTGAAAACTAGAATATCAGGTTTAGTTCTGCCTAAAAAATTTGATTAAGTGCAGACCTTTTTCAGATATATTTAAGGTTTTGCGTTTGCTTTTAATTTTATTTTTGTTTTGCCTCTGTTGCTTAAAATAAAAGGAATATTCACATACTATGAACGCAGCTGATACTTTCTACACAAACAGAGTGTGCTACAATTTAATAATCTCCTAAGAGTTTTTGTGCTGCCCAGGGATTATTAGGCTTTAGTCTCTCTGGGAATATGAATTCAAATCTTTCTATTACTGTCATCATTGCTGTTGATCATTTATCACTCTGAATAGGGAAAGAGCATTTAATTACACATTAGTAGAAAGCATGAGTTATAATTCCACCTTATTTCATTTAGTCACCTTTCAATAGCCTAGTTGTTTCCATTAGGTACCTGCATGACTTTGAGAAAGACAGTTTTCCTATGGGTTCCTTCCTATCCTTCCTCATGTGTAACTACCTGGTGGGACTAATTGGTCTCCAGTGTTCCTTCTATTTTCAGTTTTTGATCCCAGACATCAGATACTGGGGGTTAAGTCTTCAACATGTCAATTTTGAGGGGGACACAATTCAGCCCATAACAAATTAAATTTAAAGACTGTCGGATTCAACTGAAAAAAAAAACATTATTTTTGTTTGAAGCTTCTGATGGACCAATTATTAATATTAACAAGAAAAGTAATTTAAAAATCAATATTTTTCTTATAATGAAGATTAAGCAATAGAATGCATAAATAGGAATTTTGAATTATATGAAAATCATGAAGCCACTTTTGGTTTATTGTAAGACCTCCACAAGTCATAGGATATTAGAAGACTTATTATAAGGCTATTATTATACACATAAATTTACATTTTAGATTAAATTCAAACTTGCATGAAAATGATTCATATGAAGAGCTAAATCTTTTTAGAAAACTTGTTCCTCGAGAATCATCACCTCTAGATGCACTAAAATTTACATTTTGAACTAATTTATCTGAAATTTATCTTAAAGTTGTTACAGCCTATAAATACTTTCATAGCTCCAGTAATAGTTACATCAACAGAAACATTCTTCTCAAAATTAAAAATTTTCAAAAAATATTTGCAAACTTGCATGGAACCAGAGAAGACCTCTTATATATCCAAAGCAACTTTCAGCAAAAAGAACAAATTTGGAGGCATCAATTTACCAGACTTCAGGCCATAGTAACCAAAACAGCATGATATTGGCCCAAGAACAGAGACACAGACCTATGGATCAGAACAGAGTACCCAGATATAAAACCATCCTCATATAGCCATCTGATCTTTGACAAACCAGACAAAAGCATACACTGGGGGAAAGAATCCCTATTCAATAAATGGTGCTGGGAAAATTGGATAGCCACATGCAGAAGACTGAAACAGGATCTGCACCTCTTATCACTCACAAAAATCAACACATGATGGCTAACAGACTTGAATCTAAAGCATGAAACCATAAGAATTCTAGAAGAAAATGTTGGAAAAACTCTTATAGACATCAGCCTAGGCAAAGAATTTGTGAAGAAGACTCTCAAAGCAATCACAGCAACAACAAAAATAAATAAATGGGAC
>NW_012153729.1:3209337-3211924 GCF_000956105.1 Propithecus coquereli
ATAAGAAAATTGATAAAATGAAGACTTAGCAAGGATAGGTCTATCCCGGTGATAAGGTTTATAGAACAAGGGATGAATTTCAAACTGGGAAGGAAAAGCTGCAGACAGGGAAAGTGAGTACAAAGGCAAAGACAGAAGGACTAGATTGATATAATCAACAATCTGGGAAGTTAGTGGGGAGAGCGGTCTTGTAAACAACCTGGAAAAGTGTTTTTACAATCTGGCTTTCCATGCCATGATATGTAACCGGTGAAAAACTTCAATAACTTATGGAGCATTCGTGAGAGATTCAAGTATCAGTCTATGATGCTTGCCAACTTTTAAATTCACTAAGAACCTGATAGTAAATTTAAACTTACCAGTATTCTAATTCTTTTGTAATAACATACTCTAGTATATTATTTTAGGTTGTCGAACCTGGATGGTGGGATACAGAGGTTGAAGGCACAGCAAAAATAGCAAAACCAGAGTGGAAACAAATGGAAAAGTATTGTTGGAATCAGCAAGCCACGGGCATAATCCTTATAACCACTAAAGAACCCAGATTCATCTGCGTTTTAGCACAGCCGTTTGATATGCTTGTAGAATGAAAATCAGGTGAATCTCTCACACCATGTTCCCCAGAAATCTTCGTGATGGAGGTTACTCCACCAGCACCTGGGCGTGACATTTACAAAGTTCTATCAACAAAGCCCCCACCCTTTCAAAGTGGTGTTCAGCCAGAAATCTCATGCCATGTGGTCATAGGACCCCAGTCTGTGCCTTGTCTCAGGATTTAGGCTTTATTCACGGACATGAACCAGGAATAGAAATGAAGTCTTCCATTCTCTCTCTCTCGTAAATCTCAAAAATGAGATTTTATAAGATGAACACCAATAAGTAATTTAGGAAATGGAGACACGATGCAAAAACATCCTAAGTGGAAGGGGATGTAAAAATAAGAAAATCAGAGAGACAAGGGAGTGAGAATTAGGTAGAGAGAGGAGGAGAATACAGGAGAAATGCCGGCATCAGGCATTATTTTAGGAGCTGGGTTTCACACATCCTTCTTTATACAGTTACAGGACAGTTAAATACACAATGTGAAAAAAGAAAATCTAAGATCACTTTCCAGTCCAAACCAATTGGTTCCTGTATGTCCTAAATCCCCTTTCAGCATCCAACATATAATTTTCCCAAGAAGCTAGGAAAATGATCGCGCAAAGGATGAAAGAATGGATAGAAAGAGAATTTGTTCTTTTATCTGTCTTTATAGTTCTCAGAATGATTACTCTTTTCAAGTGTTGATCATGTATGTCTTGAGACTACTGTTTACCTATGGAAAACAAATTATTATGCCCACTGTTTCCAACTCCAGTTGTTTAAACTAGAACATCATTTCACTGCATGTTGTGTGTCTTTAGCTAGTTCTGTAATAAACTTCCTGAATCACAGTAATAACATGACTCATAATGAGAGAGTGTATTTTACGGATGTGTTAGGAAATTTTAAAGCTAGAAAAATCAATCATTATTGAAATAAAGAACATTGATAGAAACTAGGACATGGCATGTTTTTGTTTTTTAAAAGGCATTGGTCTTAACAGATCACAAATTTATAAAACGTCATGCTATCTTTAAAAGTTTAAAACAAAGGACACCTGATACATTTTGTAAGTCATTCTGGAGGTGTAAGTACCCGTTAAAAAACAACTGTAAACACAAGTATTTCTTGGGACCATTTCTGACGTCAGCTAATATACACAATTAAAATTAAACAGACTCATCTCGGGCCAACTAATAATATAAGATCTTTTAGTATTCTTCAGGATTTGAATGAAATGTACTAAAATGGAACTATCTGGGTAAGACATTTAAAAAATCAAAGTTTGGGTAATGTTTGTTTAGATTTTTTTTCCATTTTAATCAATCTCTATGCATCCTAATTCTAGGATAAGAATCCGAACTCCAAGATTTCAGGGAAAGGTTTAAGGGAATGTTTGTCCTCTTTAATAAAAAGAAAAGACAAATAATCTCATAGAATAACACTTTTATATAAAATTTTCATTATGGGTTTTCAGTCAAAGAAGCTTAGATGAGCTGTTCAGGGGTTCACATTTTTCCCCATTTTTCTATGTGAGGGTGGGTGGGGTGGCCACAGGAATTATTCGGAAAAGTGACTAGTCACAGGATTCCCTCTTTCCTCTCCTCTTCATTTGCTGCCAACTGTTTTTTCACTCCGGATACTATCAACATCTAAAATCTCCAGTATCTCTGCTTTGTGATTTGGTATCCTGGAATTTTACCAGCCATATGCCCTTCCCCCCTGGTGAAACACTGCCTTTATTTCTTCAAAGAGTGAAGAACAACTTATAGCTCATCTCTTTCAGCATTTCTTCTACATTCATTTTCATTTTGCTCAAGTAAAAAATGAAGTCTAACATTTTGATGGACAGACAGAAAGACAAACCTTGATGTTCAAAATCAAGCCTGATCTGATGAAATAAACCAGGTCAGATCTTTGTGCTATGGAAAAAACATCTTCACAAAAGCAAGAGTGATTTTATGATGTGATGACACAATCAGAAGTATAAACTGATTCCATCAAG
>NW_012153729.1:3212519-3227752 GCF_000956105.1 Propithecus coquereli
GCTGTCATGCCACTTTACTTAATACTAGGTACTTGCGGGTTTTTATTCATTTAAACATTTTTGACTACATATCTTAAAAATTAACATCATTATTTTTCTTTCCAAGTGATTGAAGAGATGGTTTAACTGTTTAGCTGGTAAGAACAGATGCCCCACTGTTTTTGGACTATCTAGGCAGCTCTTTGTTTTTTCTTCTAATAGTAAAAGCAGAAAAAATATTCTTAAATATATCATGCTACTATTTATTTTAACGGAACTGCTGTTTGAGGGAACGAGGCTATTTACATCAGAGGGAAACCATATTAGTACAGGCACATTTTTTTTTTTAATTCAGACTCTAAATATGCTCTTGTCCAAGGGGCACAAAGACTTCATCATAAAAGGTTAGTTAGAACCGGACAATTGCACAGCCTTGCTTTTGTCTGACTTCCATTCTAATCTGTTGACTTTTAAAATTGAATGAGAAACATTGTTTCCTGATAAGTAGAGAGAACATAAAAGGCCAGGAACACAATAAGGGATAGCATTACTCACCTTGGAGTACATGACCTGCAGGTGTTCTTGTCCTTATTATTCTTGTCATCGGTGAAGGGTGCAACTGATAGGTAGCTCTGATTCCTGAAACTAACATCAGATGAGGTTCAGGTGTAGAAAATCTAAAAGAGAAGATAGAATAAGTAAATCTAGGGCAAAAAAAAAAAAAACAACAACAGAAAAGTAAATGAAAATTGAAAGCATGAAATGAATGAGGAAAGTTTACATTAAAAATAGAGACTTCCAAGGCACCTTTTAAAAAGACCATACTAATCCAGCCCAAGGTAGAGGATTACTTTGATTATATCTCCTACAACTCTTAGGCTAAAAGTTATTCTTAATGATGATAAATCTCACAGGGCCATTTCTTTACAGAATTCAGTGCTTCAGTATTTCTTTAAACTCACAAATACTGTTGTGAATCATATTTGGGAAAATAAAATGAAAGCTTAAATTAGAAAGCTGGACCTTAGGCAAGTATGGAGAACAGATGGGATGTATCTTCAGAACCCAGCTCTCAAACCCTGAAGAGCTGCTATTGATGGATTCTTTCTTGGTCCGTCCGTCCTTTTCCCACTATTCCCCTACAACCACTTTGGAGCCTTTAGCTACATTCCCCAAATCACAGTCTTCTTGCTGCTCTCCTTGTGTATGTGAGAAATACTCCTTTTTATCATAACTTCCCTGTCCAATAGCACACATCTTCAGATTTTATATACCAGTCACTCTGTGCTTCCACGGTACCAACTATCCATGGATAATACATCTTATTTACGGTCAGAGGAACTTCTTCCTTCAATTTTAGTATTTTGGATATAATATTCTAGTCATTGAGGTATATAATTTTAAGATAAAAGAAATATTTAAATTCAGAGAGTTCAAGGTAAAAAGCTCCTTGTTTTGTCACTCACTTCTGCATTTAGGCACCTGACTTTTAAAGCAGTTAAAACTACAGTTTCTACCATCAGCATTCCTGGATTAAAGCTCTGCTTCGCAACCTACTGGCTAAGACTTCAGCCGAGTTACTAACTTCATCTATAAAATGGAAATAACAATTATAGCTACTTCATAGGATTGCTGTGAGTATGTTACTGGGGTAACACAGATTAAATACCTGGCAGATTTTCTAGCATGCATTAACTACTCACTCTGGCATGTAGTAAGCTAGTATTATTTTACTGGTATTATCATTATTATTACTGATAAGAAAGAATGCTGCTCAGTAGAGCAACTGGCCAATATATATGGCAGAGACAATGAGGAAGACCAAAGTAGGTGTATCAGGCAGGATTCTAGCAGGGAACAGATAACACAATCAATTAACTCAAAGGGTTAATTGAAGTAAATTCAATGGAGGGAATGTTTGCTGATGTAAGGCAAGGTTTAACAGAATCATAAAGGATGGCAAAATGCCCAGAGAATCACCAACAGTAGGAAGCCCAGTTGTAAACTCCCTAAACCTGCCAATGAGAGGGGAGAAAGTTGTGTTGCTAGAATCTAGAGAGAGTTATAGATGGTGGAGAGGGCTTACCCAGCAAAAGCTATGGTTAAAGATAGACAGCCCAGCAGGAAAGTGGAAGGGGCATATATGACTAATCTCTCTTCTGCTTGGTAACTCTCACTGGGTGATCCCAGCCAGAAAACAGAGGGAAAGACCGAGTTAACCTTGCAGTTAAGATTCTTGGGTAGAAAGCAGGAAGAGAATGAATCTGAAGGGACAAGCAGAGAATACTACTACTCGGTAATCACACTAGAATTTCGATTTACTTTTCATAAGCTCCAATTTCTGTCAGTATCATGTGTCATTTTATTTAAAGAATCTCTAAAGATGCTGTATGGGGCCCTAGTTTTATGGGTTGGAACCTGGATCTTTGACTTTCAACTATATTATAGAGCTGATGTGGATTGGAGCTTAGATCCTTGACTTTATAAAAAATATAAAACTGTATTTTATGACTGATTGGCTCTGTGAGCATAACCTCTAAATACTTATGTTTTGCTTTGGAACAGTAAAAAACCCAGGTTTCCATCAAACAGGACATCACTAATTTCATATTTAATTATTAATTTTGAAGTTTATATCAATAAAGTTAAAACTATACAGAAATTCAATTTAATTCATAGACATGTATATACTGTTTGAACAAAGATTACTGCAGAGGAATTCACTACTATGATTTAGCAAAACTGAAAGCTTTATTTGAAAAGTAGTAAAATAATTATTACTTTTTAATAATTATTATTTCAAAATAAATATGACACACTCAGAAATTATGCTATTAACTATACTACTGTGAATATTTTACAAGTATTTTCAATCCTACTTTGGCTGCCTGGATTTTCATATTGAGGTCTAGTATTAGCATTAATTTTAGATAAATGGTAACTACTATTTAATACTTGCATTTTAAATTCCCTGAATCATCATAAAACTTTGCAAACTTAGTTTAAAATATTACCTAATATATTTATAAGGCTGAATAATTCCTTTAGAAGGCTTCAAGATATGGAAAGACTTGTTTCTCCTGAGACTGAAGTTTCTTGGAATGAGATACCATGGTCAAAGGTATTATAAATAAGTAGGGGTAGAAGTCTTCATTAGCTAGTATAGGCCTTTGCACAAAGTACTTATGAAATAAAAATTTTTAGCCCAATAGGCTTTAATGTAGATTCAAAATGAAAATAAAATTCACAAGGATTAGTACAAGTAAATATTTGCCATATATTAGAAGTAATGTACTCTACTGAAACCTGCAGGAAAAAAATAAGGCAAAGTGCCATTAAACTCACGTGTAAAATATTCCAAATAGTATGACTAATGTCAACATCCCCAAATCTCATTCATTCCACACACTCTTACCAAACCATGTCCCACTAAAAAGCAAAAAATAAACAGTTCAAAGAGACGGTCAGGAAGCACTTGACATAATGATTCGACCACAATAAAATATTTATGATTCTCTCTTTCATTCAGGAAACAATTTGATACCATCACGGAGTGAATAAAATTGGAGGCAAGGAAAGAGAATTGACGTCAACATTTATTATGTTGGTGAAATAAATATTGGTAGAATGGTTAGAGAATCCCAGGACAATGAATGAGGGCATATTCACTTTGAAATAACAAACCAAGAAAATCTGACAGTTTTATTTGATAATTGATGCATTTTTAAAAAATTCTTACTTGATACTACGAAATCAGTGTATTAGCTTTATCATTTCATTGGAAAAATCATAAATATTATTTCTTAATTTTAAAAAAAATCTATGAATTCCACATTCTCTGACCACTCCCCATCCAATTCTGCCTCTCTTGAAGGCATCATTGATATTAGTCTATTATTATTAGACATTCTATTTCATTCCTCCAAAAAAGAGCAGGCATTATTGTGATGGAAGCCAATAGAACTGTAAACGTTATTAGAAAGAACAGTAGAGAGACGCTAAGAGTCAAAAAAAACTCAGCCCCTCTCTGATTTTGATCTGGCAAAGATTTATTCGATAAATTAATTAAAATGTTTAAATGTGAGGAAGAACCAAAAAGGAACGCAGCAATGTGTAATTCTAGGCAGATATCACTCTCATCAGTATCAAGATTAACTCATGTAATTCCAATCACTGTGCAAATTCTTATAACACATCCCTTCCTATGAAATTGCAGTTATCTCAGCACTGTAGCTATCAGCAGGGCACACACTGCTTTCGTTCTCTGGTTTCCTGCTTTCAGGAACTGGATGGAAAGCCAACTACTCCAAAGGAGTTAAGGACTGGAAAGCCATCTTCTTGTTGATCTTTCATATCTATATGCATAATGTATTTTAAGAAGTGATAACAAATATTTGATAAATCATGATGGATTCCAAATTCTTTTGAATTTTCCTGGACTGTAATCAAAGAAGAAATATTCTCTAAGACCAGTAGTTTTTTTTTCTCTATTCCTTGGCTGCTAAGTACAGAAAATATCTTATAGAAAGCAAGAAAAAATGCCTACTTTTCATGTCTGAATCCCCCCACTTGAAATATGTTTCTTTGGATTATTCAGGAAATAGGTGAGTTTTTCAGGCTTTTTTTTCCCCCCAATGAATTTACCATTTGGGAAATATTTCCCCCAGAAACAGATACATTTGATAAGAAGAAAAGTAGAGAAAAACATAATCCAGAATCAGTAAGACCAGGGCAAAGCAACAGAGGGGTTCTGTGCAGCAAACATGGTAAACTGAGAATCCTAATAAAAAGGGGGGAGAAGGGAGAGATTTCTCAAGTGAAATGGGTTTGCCTTTTGAAAGGATTTAAGAACATAAATTTTTCATACTTCCAAAACTCCTATCCATTTGCTGAATTAAAAGCAAGCAGGCAGTAGGTTTCTAGGAAGGTGGCTGCAGCAGTGATATAAGTTTTGAATCCGTATATATAAAAAGAGGCAAAGAAATAAGGGTAAGAGAAACCAAAAAGTTAATGACAAAGTGATATCTGAGCAAAGACATAAAGATGAAAGAATCAGTCACATTGATATCAGAGAAAAAAGCAATCCAAGCAGAGAGAACAAACACTTCCAGGAGGTCCCTGGAGGGAGCCTTGTGTGTTTGGAGAAAGACATTGAGGACAAGTGTGGCTAATACAGAGGAAATAAGGATGAGAGGCAGGCTATGAGGTCAGTTGGAGAAGAAAAGCAAGTCCCTCTACTCTGCATGAAGTGGGGAGTCATTGGAAGGTGTTGAACACAAGATTCGTGAACCATATTTGACAATGATCTCTCTAGTTGTTGTAGTAAGACGTGTTCATATGGACATAGAAAAAGATAGGGTGATACGCTGTAAATTGGTTTCAAGGAGCAGGATAACAAAAATTTATGGTTTTTTTTTTTGTCTTTTGTCTACATCTCTTGTTTTACTTATTTCAATACGAATGCATTATTTTCATAATAAATACAATTTAATATATGTGTCTTTTAACTTCCTGGGTTCCAATTCACATATGCTACCTAAACACTCCCCAGAACTCTTTGAAGTAGTGACCCAGAAATTGTTTTGTGTTCTCACCTTACTTAAGTCAGTCTTCTTATTCTTGGACAGATTCTGTTATTAAACAGGTTTCTCTCTTTCTGATTTAAATTCTCTTTTCCTATTAACTTCCCTCCAGCCTGTCTTAGTTTTAATCGCTAGGAGATACGGAAAATGAGCTTCATAATTTTTCTACAAGAAATCTCATCAGCTTGTTGTAGAGAGGTACTGGAAATTGAAGGAGCCTAAAAATATTTTTTTACAGATTTCACAACTTTACTGAAGGCTGACCCTGCATATTGGGCGGGAGTAAATAGCGGCAACATGAGGAAGAAATAAGCAATGACGGAAGTGTAGAGGAGACATGTACTCATCTTGGATATAAAAAGAAACTTTACATCTTGTGTTGGGCAATCTTATAAAATCACAGGTGAGTGACACCAGAGGGTTATTGAGAAATGTGAGGCTCTGGTCTGCTACTAACGCAGCGCCCGTGAAGAACAATTGAGAAATCCAGTCTGGAGAGGACTTGACGCCCTCTTTGTGGTTTCAAAATGGTCTGCTTCTGTAACAAGGATTATTTTTAGAAATGTTATCTGATATTTTCCATGCTTTTATTACTTTTGTCCCTTCTAATTTTACACCTGCCTGCTCTGAGTGGGTGTGTGTACATGAGGGAGTGGGAGATTCAAGAAGGAAGTGCTAGTTTCAAAACACAAAGAACTCAAAATCTCTTAGACTCAAATAGGAGAAGCCAACAATCTCTCTTTCCACTAAATCATTCTGCTGCCAGGAAGTGGACTCAGGGAACTCGTACAAAAGGAAAACACTGAGTAAGTGCAAGCTATGATAGAAATGTTACAAAAAAAATAAAGGGCTATACTCTTTAAAAATAAAGGGCTTACTAATCATGCTTGCTGAGAAGAACCTAAAAGGCATAGAAGACGGAGAAGAAAACATGAGAATGCCTTTGGTTTTCCTTTCCTGTCAAAAAAACCAATCTGATTTGTCAAAGATCACAATGGTTAGTACAGAAGGATCCAGGAGCAAAGTAAAGTCTACTTGCCTCTACGTCCAAGTGTTACAAACAGCAATCTTCAAACTGGTTGTGCACATCCCTAGAGGTATATAAAATGACCTGTAGAGGAGGAGAAGAAAATAGGAAAGAGGTTCATTTCAATTTTTGTATTTCTTTCTTTAAAAATTGTGTTTATATGAGATACAATGTGCATAATATAAGTTTATAGAGTGTATAACTATAAGAATTCACATATACTGTGGGTTTACGCTTAAAATATGTAATGCTAGGGATATGCAATTCAAAAAGTATTGAAAAGAATGCTTAAACTATGAAGATATTCAGACTACCTCCAAAAAGCCATATACAAATTTCTATTAAAAATTCACTTGTTTTTCATTTTTATACATTTTATCAATTTTTTCTAGCCTAATAAAAACTCCTTTTAAAATTGTATTTTATTTTATGCTTTAGATAAATTTTTAGCAATTCTGCTATTCTAGCCACTCAAATACCTGTAGATTAGTTCTAAATTATAAAGGGGAAAAAAGGACAACTGCAGGCAAAATGATGTTAGAACAAAGTTTGACCCCATATAGATGAAAATATTTGTTAAACCGTTATAAAAATTAAATAGTAAATCTTTAAAATATTTTATTTGGGGCCATTGAATATTGTAAGACAATACATTAGACACTTTACTGTAAGGCAATGCATTAGACAATAAACAAAACGAGGACCCTTCATTATGAAATGTTCTCGAATGAAAAGGGTCGGGGCGGAGGGCAAGATGGTGGACGAGAAAAACCACCAGCCAGAGTGTCTCTGCCAGAAAGACAGATTTTAGAAGAAAGTGAAAGAAATAAACAGTCAAACATACTTCGGATGAGGGTCGGAAGGAAGGGTGCCTGGAACTCCAGGAGACTCCACGGGAAGAAGTTGCCGAGGAGAACTGGAAGGAGAAAGTTCCCTAAGAGGCTTGGAGTCCGGCGACAAGGGTAGGTGAAGCGGTTACATTTTCCCTCACTTGCATTTCGGACTGCTGGTGAGCTCCTGGGCGGTTGGTGAGACCTGCTAACACCAGCCCAGAGATGGCTGCTGGCTGCCGTCAGTGAGCAGTGAGCCTCTTGAGGACAGGGCTGCAGGCCCTCGGCTCCCTCACGGCACCTCCCGCCACACAGACCGCAGCCAATGGGCAGGCGCCATATTGCTCTATTCTCCCCTCCCCCTGCCCCAGCTGTGGCTGACGAGAGAGGCAATTTAGCTGTTAGGTCTGGAGCTGAGACAGACACACGTGAAGCCTTTTTGAGTGACTCTCTGGAAAAACTCCTTGACTGGACAGCCACAATTTGAAAAGCTTTTTTTCTGTTTTGGGGGCTGTTGTCAGTCCCACTCTCTTTTTCCTTCGCCTCTCCCCATCTTGGTTATCAAAGACCTTGAAGGCCGGGTTTAGGAGATTTTTTGTGGGGTTTGAGGGCCTTCGTCTAATTTTTGGAGCTCGCGCCTGATGCCAGACTCGGGGCCTGGGAGATAAAATGTGTAGCAAAATGCTATTTATTTTGAGCATCTGGGTGCAGACGGTTGGGGGCCGAAAAAGGCGTCCACAAGAGAAAAGGGAAGAGCCTTGGTTTTTATAGAGGGTTTTTCTGGGAGGAGCGATTAAATTCTTTTCAAACAACTGGCAGGGATAAGGAAAGTAAGTTCCCCTTTTGCATTTGATTCCTGTATCTCCCTAGGGGTCTGGCAAAGGCTATGTGCCTAATACAGCCCTAGGAAGGGGAGAGCGGTGGGTTTTATAGGAAGTTTGGGTGGAAGTCTGAGGAGAGTGAATTCTTTAACATTCCACCCTTTTTATTATATACATGTAAGAAAAGGAAGGGTAAGGTATGAGAAAGGGGAAAAAATTAAAAATTAGAAAGATTGGGACACAGGCGTCCTTGTCTTTCCCAGCACGTTGCCTGCTAGTTTGGGAGAGAAGCAGCAAAGAGAGTAGGGAGAGCTCAAGGTTGATATTTAGCTGTTGTTAGAAAATTAGGATATTCAAGGTGGCCCTAACATTCCCCCCTTTCTGTTGTTAAAATTAAATTTCTATTTAAAATGAACTCAGAAGTTCCGGCCATTGGGAAAATGAGCAGAGATCTTTCTTCTGTAGCTTCTTCCTGCTAGGAAGGGGTGTAGAGATCTTTTCATGGAGTTCATTTAAATTACTAAATGGGAGGGATTTGAAAATGGACGGTCTGGAAGTTAGAACAGAGGCAGGATGGGGTTTCACTGGAGAGACACGGGAAGTATACAGAGGAGGCCAAGCACGACGAGGACGCGTGTATACCACGGCATGTTCCCGGAGCCTGGTGTCCGGCATAGGCTGGACGTACAGGGAGCTCGCGGTGGGCGGAAGCAGGTTCTGCAGGGCCTGTAGGTTCGATTCTCCGACGGGATTCCCGGAAGTTCAGCTGTGCCAGGGAGTCACCTACGGCTCGGCCATTCCAGTGCGTCGACGCTCAGCCCGTTCCGAAGCCGGACGTGCCGTCACACTGAAGCGGTTTCAGGGGGTCCCTGGGGATGGAGGATGCCCGTTCGGGGTGGGGCAGCCAGTTCCGGAATGCAGGTGCGATCTTCCCATTTTAAGAAGAAGACACTTGCTCTTCTTTTGTCAGAGGGGGCACGGTCCTGGCGGAGCCCATTTCCTGGGACATTTTTATTGTAGGGACCCAGAGTGGTACGGGGCAGGGCTCGGTTCCATAAAAGGCTGTGGCCTGTTGTCTACACGCCCGGGGCCTTTTGAGTGACTCCCTGGAAAACTCCTTGACAGGGCAGCCACGATTTGAAAAGCTTTTTTCTGTTTTGGGGGCTGTTGTCAGTCCCACTCTCTTTTTCCTTCGCCTCTCCCCATCTTGGTTATCAGAGACCTTGAAGGCCGGGTTTAGGAGATTTTTGGTGGGGTTTGAGGGTCTTCGTCTAATTTTTGGAGCTCGCGCCTGATACCAGACTCGGCCTGGGACATCAAATGCGTATTGAGGAGTAAGGTTCCCTCAGGAGTTCCTCCTTGATAATCCCACAATGGGTCTGTTTTAGGGACTGCGATTGTCCCCACTGGCTGGGCAGGGGAACGTCTGTGGATTTCATTGCCACGTACCTGGGCATTAAGCCAAACCGCCTCCTTCTCCTCAGGGGACAGAGTAGAGGAAAGCATGATGTAGAGGTCATGCCAGGTCGGATCATAAGGTTGAGTTAAATAGGAGGGACACGGATCGGCGTGATGCCTTCCACCCCAGGCACCTCCAAACCGCTCGTGGTAGAGTGTGCGGCTCTCGGGACTTGAGCAGAACAAGAGCTGGCAGGAGGAGGGCGGAGAACAGGCTGGGGGTTCGGCTGGGGGAGCTCTGGTTGGGGAGACCTGCACGGGACAGGGCTGAGATCCCAAGGGTCAGGATCTTCGGTTTCAAGTTATTCTGTTACGATAATTTAGCTGTTTTCTACTGTACTCCTCAATTCTTTTTGTGTCTTCACCCCCTGCACCGTCAATGTCCTTATTTTTCTGAATAGTCTGTTTATAATAATCTATAAATTCTGTAAGATGATACGAGATTTTTTTTTTACCATACTCCTCACTATTTCCTCCAGCCTCTGCCCCTTACTCATTTCCAAAGCAAGTTCTACATTTTTAATTATTTGTTTCATATATTAATAGCTTCTCCCCACTTTTAGCTACCAAAATTGTTTTACCATTTTTTGAACATCTACCATTTTCCATCATCGAGCTAGCCACTTTATGAACACCTTAATTATCTTCATAACTGTCCAAGGGAAACATTATGGCTCTTTTACAAATATGAAAGATAGTTTAATATGATTTAAAAATGACAGGATTTGAAGCCAGGTAGATGTAGATATAAATTCTGATTTTATGACACTTTAGCTGCATATTCTTGGGAAAATCACTTAAACTTTTACAATTTTCTAAAATTCAGTTACCTCAAAAACAAAACAATAGACATAAAACCTACCATGCAAACAGATTTTGTTGCCCTTTATGTATTCTTTTTTTTGTTTTTGGTGAGACTTAAATAAGATATGTAATAATATGCTTGCCTTAGTAGACACACAATAGGAGTTATTATTCTTGATGTTTTTATAAACTGCTGCCATGTATGGGATTAACTCACATGGAAAAGAATGTTACCAGAGGAGAGGAGATATACATCATAAGAATGCCTGGTAAAGGAGACTAAAATAGATATATTGGGGGAGAATTAGGCTAATGTAGCTGATTAAAAGGTATTATTATAATCTTTAGTTAATTCTAATTTGTATTAACATTGCATCCCTCCAGAATAGTTTACTTAAGAAAAAGAGCCACATTTGGTTTGTCAACCATGGGGATTTAAACAGTTTAATTAAAATATGATACATTAAGTAAAAAGAAAAAAGAAAGAAAGAAAAGGGAGCCTCTGGGACTATATATATTACTTACCTCCTCAATAAAGAAAGAATTGTTTAAAAGAGTGAATTTTAACATAAACCAACCCAGCAGTCATCTCATAACTATCTCCTTGGAACTTGCCTGAAAATAGAAGTTTTAGCACTTGTCTTTTGAAAGGGGCGGCCCAAGTAGGAAGAACAATCATAGTCTATAGTTTGGAAACCTTATAACACAATTCATTGACTATTTTTTTTTCAACTAAGTTTTTATACTGCCAGAAAGTGAGGCAATTAATTTAGATATGTCTGCATAAATATATACTGTGCTGGAAATTCAAATTATCCTCATTTTTGTAGGTCTAAAATAAGAATTACTAAAGAAAATGTTTGCTTTCCTCTCTTTTCAAAGGGAAGAAGGCAGCAGGTCACTGAGATGAACTTTGACATCAAATAGGCCTAAATGCAAATTCCAATTCTGTCGCTTACTGATTTATACAAGTTAGTTAAAGTTGTTGAGCTGCTTACTCATCTGTGAAATGAGTAAGAAGCTCAAATGTATTAAATAATACACTTAAATATAGAGATTTAAGTGAGATAACACACAGTGCTGGACAAATAATAGTTGCTCAATAAACACTTTTGTTCCTCTTTATTTGCACAGATAGAAGGCAGGCAAATTACCTCAGGTCCTGTTCAACTGCCAAACCAGTAAATATGAATTACTGAGTTCAAATTTCTCAATCATTCTAGGTCCTACCTCCAATTTTTCTCTACATGTATATTTCCTTCATAGCACTAAGCAAAATTAGAAATGTCTTGGTTTATATATTTGTTTGCATGCTTTCTGTTTTCTCCAACTAGAGTATAGCTTCCAAACTTATTTTACTTATAGGAAGCTCCTTTATTTTCATTTCTCTTTAGATGAATTTGTTACCAGCTTCCAAGTGGAAGTTTTTCCAAGTTCTTGGTGATTGTAAGCAAAAGAATTTCAGGATGCACCACATAAGCCAAGCAAGTGATAGCTTTTTACTGAAAGTGAAAGTACACTCTCAGGAAAGAGAGCAGGCAGGCTCAAAAGATAGGAGGGGGTCTGGGAGGACGTGGTTTTAGCTCTTCCATGGTTTTGCTAATTGAAGGGAAGAATATTCAAGGCCAAGGGGTTGGGTCTTACTAAGAATTCAGGTAGTGATTCCTAGATTCAGATTCCCTCCCATTTTCAGACTTTATACGATTGTCATGATGATTTTTAAGGGTGGAGAAATTTTTCAACTGCAATGTAAATGATGTTGTAATTAGCCAGAGTTCATGTAAGGTGACAGAGATAGCCGACAAGCAGGTTGCAGCCAGTACTTTCTGCAGTTGTCAACCCCTCTAGTCAGCTTCTGCGTGAGAGCTGTTTACTTTAACACCTGCACCCAATCTTCAAGCCCCTGCATCCAGTCTCAGCCCTGTCTCCTAGCAGTACCCCACTCTAACAAATTCATGAATTTAACTACTTACAAATTCTCTCGACCCATGGTTATAAGTATTGTCCAACCCTCAGAAATTCAAGATTATAACAGAGATGCAAATTAAAACTCTTCTAATTGTTGTTATATTAATTATTTCTACTCACCAATCAAATGGACAATTGCAACAGTAACGCTCTTTGAGTTTAAATTAAGTGTGGAATGGGAGTGGATGTTTGGGGTGGTTTATAATTTCCTTTTTCCATCTTTCCCAGTGGCCTCTAACTTTCAAGTGATAGTAATAATTCTTCTTAGATAACTACCCTATAACTATATAAGGAATCCTTTGTTGCCATTGCTGCTATAACATCACTATTCAATGCCAGTGGGAGAAAATGATCTTGATGTCCTGATTACATACTTACCAGTTGGGAAGCTGGGCCACAGCAGGAACCATGATAAATGGTTTGCAGGGAAGTTCAGGGTTTTCAGGTGGCAAAAATGTTCAGGAATTCTCATGCCATTCAGAATGGAGAGAAGGGTCCATAATGAGACCAATGCCCTCTCCCTGACCATTAAAGACTGGCTCTAGGTTCTGCATGACGCCCTGCTTTGCAAAATTTTGATCAGTGCTCTAGTTTCCCTCATTTATTTTTCCTTTCTACAGAACTGGATGAGGACCACACAGTATTGAGTATTAATCAGAAAACTACCTCTACATGTCTGGTTAAGGTGGAAGCTGTTTCTCATAGAGTCATTTCTTCCAATTCCAGATATAGAAAAGTCATGGCACTCTATATTCCCAGAAGGCATGAGTTCCATCCCAGCCAATTGGTCTTGACATCTGTTTCCACCCTCAGGGTATGTTCCATTTCTTCCAGCAAAGTTAGAATTTCATGGTGCTTTACGACAGAGTTCCTTTTTGGGTGTTCTGTTAAATCATTATTGTATTGCAGTAATATAAACCATAAGAACAAATCAACAACTGAGGGAATAGTCTTTCATGTTTTTTTCAAAAAGATATAGTTTCAGTCTCATAATTTTTAGAAAAGGATCACATGCCTAGAAGATATCTCCAAGTCTTTTTTATCCAAAGATTTCATAAAACATCATTTCTTTCCACTGCACAATTATTTTCATAATATTTAGCTCTAGAAAACTTACATTGTCTTTCTGAACTGATATGTGTAATGTTCAGTTATAGAATGTTGTATATTCAGGTCAAGGAAACATACAACTGCATTTGAGAACTAAAAAAACCCCACACATTACTAATAGTTTATGTTCACTTATTTTTATCTGTTTCTTGTGGGTTGAGTTGCTGCCAATTATATTTAGCTCAATAAATGTTCCTGTTGTACTCTTCCTGGCTACATAATCAACTTGTAGGTTCTAGTCACATCTCAAATAAATATTGGCAAAGCAATTCAAATCCTTAAAATGCCTCAGCAGATCAATGCATTCTAAGCTGGAGAAAAATAAAAACAGAATCATGCATCATGTTTATCAGCCTCTATGATGGGGATGTTTGACTATAATGAATTCGGTGAGTCAAACAAGTTTTTCTATGTCTCTCTCTTACTCTGAAATCTTTGGCTAAGTAAGAAGCAATGTTTAATTTCTTGCAAGTATATTTTGTATGTGATGGTAGTTTCTTGGGTAATGAGAAAGATTTGGGGAAAAACAAGCTAACATATTGGCTCTGACAGAACATGTGATGGTAAATTCAAAGTAAGCTGAATGACAAACATATCTGGTGACTTGGCAAATTGCCATGATCAAGAAGCTATTCCGGTAACTATACTCAAGAAAAAAAATCCTAAGTTAATAAGCCATTCCCAGCTTAGATTTTCCCACTTTTGACAATGTGGCTGCTAATGTCATCTCCTAACATCAAACCAAAAACTTCTTAGACTCTTGTCTTTATCGGGGAGCCTTCTTGAACAATTGAGGTCAGTCAACATATCTTGTTTTCTCAACAATTAGGTGAAGTCAGAAAGACGTGAAGACAGAGCCACAGGGAAGCTAGAGCTATAGCATTTTGGATAAGCTGGAACAATTATTGCTTTAGCATAGGGGTGATTGATATCAACAAATGTCAACAATGCTAAAACCCCAATTACTTTTGTACCAACCTAATAGATATATTTAGCCAGAATCCTTAAAATTCTGGTTGACTCCCTTCCTGGTTGGTTGCACCCCTTTCCCAGTGCACCTTCTCAGTGAGAGTAAAGGATGTTCATTTATAGACCAAAGGCACAGGCCACCACTCCTGTTTCCTTCCCATGCACATATTGGTCTTTCTCTTGCAAGATTTACTTTCTACATCTGTCCCTTGATCCAAAATGCAAATGCTTAAAACATTTATTGAAAATACCAGATGCATAGTGTGTACTTCTTTAGCCCCAGAAGGTAATGTGGAAGTTGCTTTGCAGCGGGGCGGGGGTGTAATCCACAATACTAGCAAAGCTGATATCCTTGCCCTTTCTAGAAATTCTATCATGTAATGTGGCAGTTTGAGAACTTAGCCAACCTCTTTTATAAAGGTCATTAAATCCCAGTATTTCATAGATATTGTGTTTGAAAGCAGGCAGATATTCATTATTTTTATTTCATTTTGATTATTTAAAATAAAGGCCATTAGAATACCTTATGCAGAACAAAATCCAAATTAATTTTTAAAATACATGTATTCTTTGTTTCTAAAACAAAAACTACTGCTGGTTTAGGTAACAATTCAATAGGAGGAAGAAATATCTTGATCTAACAAACAAGAGAAAATACTGAGAGTTTAGTGGTTTCATATGTATA
>NW_012153729.1:3228832-3230435 GCF_000956105.1 Propithecus coquereli
GTGGGTGATGAGAAATTACTTAATGGGGACAATGTACATTATTCAGGTGATGGATACACTAAAAGCCCAGACTACACCACTATGGAATATATCCATGTAACAAAATTGTAATTGTACCCCTTAAATTTATACCAATAAAAAAAGTCATAATAAAGTTGTCCTTAAACCAGAAAAGAAGAAGATATGGGCCATAATTCATGTCAATCAAAATAACAGGTAGAATGCAATGTGTCATATGACTTGATTTCATTTGATCTGCAGCAGAGAAACATAATTTCTTATTTGAGATTCCTTAATGTTACATTTCATTTTTGCCTTTCTTGGTGGGAAAGAACTTTGAGGTCTTGCCTGGGAAAATATATGCTCCATTGAGGAAAGAATTTGACCACCTTTAGTGGAAATTTAAAAAAAGAAATGTAGGCAAATATTCATAGGAGATACAAGTGTGACGCCAAAGTTTGTAAGTATTTAGACTTTGTTCTCCTGTTTCCAGTTTTAATGACCAAAAATATTACACTAGATTTATCCACGTTTGGGTGTAGCACTTTCATTACTTAGCGAAAGAAAATGTGGAATTGCACTTGAAATGTAAAGAAGCAAGGGGAAAAAAAGATTTTGTATTTTTTTAAGATATATTTCTTGGAGCTTCTTGATTTTGGCAGAATGAGCAAAAAGAGGACTGAGAGGATTGAACTATTCTTGTCATTGAATGTGGGAGTTATTCCTGTTTGCTTCCTCTACAAAACCAGTTGCTCCAACCAGATCCTGAGAAGTTCTCCTTTGCACAACATGTTTGATCTGACAAACTGCCGGGCAAAGGCATTGAAGAATCTGGGCTTAATCTCAGAAACCCCTACAACATTTGCCTTCATCTCAGAACGCTTCTTTGAAGATATTTAAGTCTTCCAAAATAGGAGATGGGAATGTTTTGCTTGAAGAATTTGGGTGAAATTACTGTATGCAAAGTCATTTGCATACTAGGAGACAGGGGGCTCCATTGGTTAAAAACCATAAGGAATCTTCTCATACATTCAGATGTTTGATAAATTGTTTTTCTTCATCTGGTGCCCAGAATGAACACAAATGGTTGCATAATTTATGTAGAAATATGCAAAAGCTCTGCCAACAGGTACTTGTGGGAGAATCAAAGCTGCTGTACCCACGCATTCCTTTTACCTCCACCTCCACTTCTCCTTAACAAGTACTCGGTGCTCTAAGTCCATTATTTTCTGCCATTGGGTTCTCTTTGCTGTTGCAGCTCTACTCATGTTATCACTCCCGTTTGGATTATCTGCCCCTTTATTCTCTGGGCAGCCAAAGCATTCTCTATTAGTCCTAAATAAAGTTCAAGGTTTTGCAGAAACCTTTCTTTCCAGGACACATTGTATCATCTCATCCCAGGAGCACTGAGGCTACATCACACACTTTGTGCATACTGACTGGGGTTGTGTGTGTGAGTGTGTGTATGTGTGCATCTGTATAGTGTGTATGTGAATGTGCTTCCTTTTGCACTGTTAGTTTCTTTCACCACAAGTTTTTTAAGCTTCTTGAACAAACAGAACCATGTTTCAATATTAGTTACTATCTACTGAGCATCCTCTAC
>NW_012153729.1:3239315-3240633 GCF_000956105.1 Propithecus coquereli
ACCTAGATTCCATGAAATTAGTGTTCTGATTCAATTTTACACGTGTGTGTCTCTGTGTGTGTATAACATATACTTGGGTACTGCAAAAAAGTTTGTGGAAAAATGGAATTAAAAGATAAAATTAAGACACATAAACTCTTTCTCAACATAAGCTCCATCAAGTTTAAGACTCTTTTGTAAGCAATGATATCAGTCATTTAGTTCATTCCTAAAGAATTGAGGATCCTGGGAATTTAGCCATGTCAGTGCAGTCTTTTTTACATTATTAACTCATGAAACATGAATAAATTTTAATATTTTTTCTAAGATTAGGAAACAAAACAAGTCAGAAGGAGCCAAATCAGGACTTCAAGGTGAATCCCTAATGATTTCCCATCAAAACTCACAAAATTACCCTTGTTTGATGAGAGGAATAAGCAGAAGCATTGTCTTGGTGGAGAAGGACTCTCTGGTGAAGCTTTCCTGGGCTTTTTTTCTGATAAATCTTTGGCTAGATTTCTCAAAACACTCTCACAGTAAGAGTAGATGTTGTCATTATTTGACCCCGCCCCACCAGAAAGTCAACAAGCAAAATGCTTAGAGCATCCCCCTAAAAAGTTACCAGGAACTTTGCTCTTGACCAGTTCACTTTTGCTTTGACTGGGCCACCTCCACTTCTTGGTAGCCATTGCTTTGATTGTGCTTAGTCTTCAGGATTGTACTGGCAAAGCCATGTTTCATCTCCTCTTACAGTTCTTTGAAGAAATGCTTCAGGATCTTGATTCTATGTTTAAAATTTCTATTGAAAGCTCTACTCTTGTCTGTAGCTAATCTGGAGCAATGGTTTTGGCACCCAGGGAGTGGAAAGATTGCTAAACTTTAATTTTTTCAGTCAGAATTATGTAAGCTGAACCAATTGAGATATCTATGGTGTTGGCTATTGTTTCCTCTGTTAATTGTTGGTCCTCTTCAATTAGGGAACAAACAAGATTAATTTTTTCCTAGCAAATTGATGTGGATAGTCTGCTGCTGTGGACTTCATCTTCAACATTGTCTTTTCCCTTCTTAAAGCCAGATATCCATTTGTAAACTACTGATTTCTTTGGGGCATTGTCCTCATAAACTTTTCATTAAGCAATGATTTCACCTTTCTTCCAGCTAACCTTCACCATAAATTTGATGTTTGCTTTTCCTTCAATTTTTAGCAGAATCCATGTTGTTCTGATAGGGGTCCTTTTCAAACTGATGTCTTATCTTCTTAGTGCCTCAAACTAGATCCTGTTTAGACATGTTATAAAAAGTTAGTATGAGTTTATTATGGTGCAAAAAATTTTTGAAA
>NW_012153729.1:3240683-3242218 GCF_000956105.1 Propithecus coquereli
AGATGTTTGATAAATTGTTTTTCTTCATCTGGTGCCCAGAATGAACACAAATGGTTGCATAATTTATGTAGAAATATGCAAAAGCTCTGCCAACAGGTACTTGTGGGAGAATCAAAGCTGCTGTACCCACGCATTCCTTTTACCTCCACCTCCACTTCTCCTTAACAAGTACTCGGTGCTCTAAGTCCATTATTTTCTGCCATTGGGTTCTCTTTGCTGTTGCAGCTCTACTCATGTTATCACTCCCGTTTGGATTATCTGCCCCTTTATTCTCTGGGCAGCCAAAGCATTCTCTATTAGTCCTAAATAAAGTTCAAGGTTTTGCAGAAACCTTTCTTTCCAGGACACATTGTATCATCTCATCCCAGGAGCACTGAGGCTACATCACACACTTTGTGCATACTGACTGGGGTTGTGTGTGTGAGTGTGTGTATGTGTGCATCTGTATAGTGTGTATGTGAATGTGCTTCCTTTTGCACTGTTAGTTTCTTTCACCACAAGTTTTTTAAGCTTCTTGAACAAACAGAACCATGTTTCAATATTAGTTACTATCTACTGAGCATCCTCTACGTGAGAGTAGCAACAAATGTTGAAGCAAACAATGAAAGAACCAATTTAAACTTTCTTACCTGACCATGTTTTGTGTGTGAAATATTGAGTATTTCACAAAAATATTGAGTATTGGCCCGTTTATATTCCCAGTGGTAAATGTCAGAATGGCAGAAAATGCTGGTTTCCACCAGTATCACCTCTCTTACTTTTATGGCCAGAGAATCACTTCCTTGTAGATGGATATGGTATTGTAATATGTAACTAGCTCTGTTTGTAATATGTTTGTAATACGTAATATTACATATTATAGTATGTAATTAGTTCTGGCTGATGGATGTAAACAAAAGCCCTGTGTGCAATTCATGCCATATGTGTTCAAAGGCTGAGGGAAAGATCTTCTCCATCCTTTTCAACGTAAACCCTATGGATGGAGCACAAGGAACTGTGTTAGATCCGGGAAGATCTTGGGACCCATATTATTAATCATGGACAGTAAAATTTGAGGGAGGAGTGTTAAAAATTAATACCAGGAAGCAAACACTTTTTTTCTGTTTTGTTTAATCCACTGTTGGTTTGGGTTTCTCTGATTTACAGATGAATGTTATTCTGATACCTCCATTTAAACCTAGGATGTCTACATTCCCAGTTTACCAGGGATAACCATGATGACAGTGATTTTTCTACTACTTCCTAGCACTCTCAAAAGTACCTGGCTTAGGTGATACATTATATGATGATGCTACATAATCCTCTAGATTCCATATATTTCTAGGTGCAGAAACATTTATGGAAATGATGTTTTTCCTAGGAGTTTACATGTAAATATAGTTAAAAATGGAGTTACTCTGGGTCAAACAGGGCTGAAAGAGCTACAATTTTGCCTAATAACTACAGAGCATAGTCTAGGCCTGAACCGGTATTTAAGTGTGTGTGTGTGTGTGTGTATGTGTGTGTGTGTGTGTGTGTGGTGGGGTGGTGGTGGT
>NW_012153729.1:3243620-3244978 GCF_000956105.1 Propithecus coquereli
GATTTTTGGAGTAGATCACTAAAATACAGGATAGCATACAGGAAAGATTAGTTAGGAAAGTCAATAGGAACTGATATCTATAGCTATTATGGGATGGTCCTTTTAGGTCACTTAGGTCACTTATGCTTTGCACATAGACAGGTGCTGTGTATTTATTAGAACAGGTAGGTAGCATTTCCCATGTGGTGTCTACCTTGTCTTGGGTGTCAGGGTGGATTGATACGCTTTGGATCAGTAATTCTCAGTTGCGACCTGTAGACCACTATCTGCCAGGACTAGAGGCCAGGGAAGACATGGTACGGAGCCTTAAGACATTCATGAATCACCACGTAGAACCTTGTCTGACAAATACCCACTTTGGCTGCTATGTGAACAAGAAATGAATGTTTATTTTGTTAATTCAGGGGGAAGTTAGGGGTCTGTTATAAGCAGTTCCCTTTATCTTAACTTATACAGTAGTTTAAGCCAATCATGACTGGACCTCTGAATGTAGAGCGTCAGGGCCTGCTTCCTTTGAGTTCTTGATGTCTCCCACTCTTGACCAATTAACTGAGCCCCTGTTACCAGGGAAGAAAGCAGGCATAAATGTTTTATCAGGGTTAGGAAGTGTCTACCACAAAGTCAGAACAACTTATGGACACCTGTTGAAAACACTGAGGTCTGAATCCTTTCCCAGGATTACTGAATTAGACTCAGGTGTCTATGTCTTTAGAAGCCCTCTGAGCGATTGTAAGGCACCCTGAAGATGGAAATGGCTGCTGTGTGAGCTGTTATGGGCAGCAGCTCATGGACACTCAGTGCAGCATCTTCCCTAGAACACGGATGTGCTGAGAAGCAGAAGAAAGTGTCAGAGGCAGAAGCCATTATTCCTTGAAAGGGATCACAGGAGTCTTGATAATGACAACAGATGCAGAGATGATATCTGCCACCACCTGGATGCTGTCATGCTTACATGACAATAGTAAATGGGAAATGTCATTTAGAGGAGGAATAACCTCCAAATAAGATAGGAAGGAGCCTTTCAGGTCACTCAAGCTACTCTTTGCCTAAACACAGTCACTGATGGCAGTTTACCCAAAGCATATTGCTCAAAAAATTTTAAGTTAGACCACCACCACCATCCTGCATGCCACAATTAAGCTTTATAACGAGCCAAGTGCCTAGTAAGGGCAAAGTCATGAATTAGAGATGCCATGGATCTCCTTAACACAGGCATCCAAAGCTCCAGAGGAGGTAACGTGGACGTGAGAGCTGAGAGTCACTTTTGAGTGATGCAGCAACACAGGGAAGGATGTCCCAGTCTGTCAAAATGTAGTCTTCTAAGCCCGAACTAGGTTGCTAAATCTGAAAGGTTAAAA
>NW_012153729.1:3245028-3248868 GCF_000956105.1 Propithecus coquereli
TTTAAAGAAGTTCAGTGATTTTCCATGGTTGCATAGCATCTGCAGAAAATCCTGAAGACAGGTAAAATAGACAAGAAGTAGAAAAATTCATCTTGTTAGAGCCAAATGATGGGATTCTGGCCTTTTAGGAAAATATAGTTGTAAAACTGTCCCTACAGGTGGAAAAGAAGATAATACTTTAGTATTATGTAAAGTGTGTCACATACTTCCAGCCTTGCCTGAGGCAACTGATATTACTATCTTTGAGTGAATTCTTCCTTTGAAGCTTTATCTTCAAAAGACACTTCTGTTATTTGACTTTGGCAGGGAAATAGCACAAGTGTAATACCTTTGCATAAATTGGCTTCACTGGGCCTCCATCTTCAGCCAGAGCTGGAGACCCAGTGGGTTACAGATGTTGGTTTTCGGGATGGGACACGATGGTACTCTGAGTAATCTCAAGTCTCTGTAACATCCTAATAATGATACCCTAGTCAGGATATTTCTAACTATGAATCAGGCTGTCAGGAGAAAGATTACTAACTGAAAACACTGAGGGGGACAGACAAAATGTGAAGCCCACGGAAGGGCTTCCCTTCCAATGTGTATGGTGCATGGGTTGACCACGTCGGGTTTCAAATGTGTTGATTCAGTCAGCCCTTGGGGTGGATCTTGAGTAACCAGGGACATATGTTGTGTCATTTATTTCCCCAAGTACAGAGACCATGTACTTAAAATCATTTGCTTGCTAGCCTGTGGCATCATAGGAAGCTTTGGCCTAGAGCACCTGGAACTGCAAGGAAGTAGCAAGTAGGGGACTGGAAGAATTCTCTGAGCTGAAGAGCAGGTATTTGTGGAAAATTTGAACTTAGTTTCTATAAACATAGGTCGAGTTTTCTCTCCATACATAAGGCATATCCTATGGATATAAATGGGATAACTATGTAATTTGACAACAAAAAGGGATGTGATTAACAAATCTGGGAAACATGAAATCAGGTCAATCCTGGGAAAATAGAAACACATGTTTACAATAATTATGCATCATCTCTCCCCTCAGAACTCTCAACCCTAGCAGAGCTGTCTGAGTGGACAGAACTGCTGGCAAGTATTTTTTGTGATGAAAAAGTTTTCTCATGACCACTAATATTTTATGCCTGAATCCACCCTCCTCTCACCCCCCAAAATCAAGTACTTCATGATGTTTCCATGAGTCTTGTAGTTTCTAGCAAATATATTCAACTTTCCCATCCATGATTTTTGGAGTAGATCACTAAAATACAGGATAGCATACAGGAAAGATTAGTTAGGAAAGTCAATAGGAACTGATATCTATAGCTATTATGGGATGGTCCTTTTAGGTCACTTAGGTCACTTATGCTTTGCACATAGACAGGTGCTGTGTATTTATTAGAACAGGTAGTTGGGTGTCAGGGTGGATTGATACGCTTTGGATCAGTAATTCTCAGTTGCGACCTGTAGACCACTATCTGCCAGGACTAGAGGCCAGGGAAGACATGGTACGGAGCCTTAAGACATTCATGAATCACCACGTAGAACCTTGTCTGACAAATACCCACTTTGGCTGCTATGTGAACAAGAAATGAATGTTTATTTTGTTAATTCAGGGGGAAGTTAGGGGTCTGTTATAAGCAGTTCCCTTTATCTTAACTTATACAGTAGTTTAAGCCAATCATGACTGGACCTCTGAATGTAGAGCGTCAGGGCCTGCTTCCTTTGAGTTCTTGATGTCTCCTACTCTTGACCAATTAACTGAGCCCCTGTTACCAGGGAAGAAAGCAGGCATAAATGTTTTATCAGGGTTAGGAAGTGTCTACCACAAAGTCAGAACAACTTATGGACACCTGTTGAAAACACTGAGGTCTGAATCCTTTCCCAGGATTACTGAATTAGACTCAGGTGTCTATGTCTTTAGAAGCCCTCTGAGCGATTGTAATGCACCCTGAAGATGGAAATGGCTGCTGTGTGAGCTGTTATGGGCAGCAGCTCATGGACACTCAGTGCAGCATCTTCCCTAGAACACGGATGTGCTGAGAAGCAGAAGAAAGTGTCAGAGGCAGAAGCCATCATTCCTTGAAAGGGATCACAGGAGTCTTGATAATGACAACAGATGCAGAGATGATATCTGCCACCACCTGGATGCTGTCATGCTTACATGACAATAGTAAATGGGAAATGTCATTTAGAGGAGGAATAACCTCCAAATAAGATAGGAAGGAGCCTTTCAGGTCACTCAAGCTACTCTTTGCCTAAACACAGTCACTGATGGCAGTTTACCCAAAACATATTGCTCAAAAAATTTTAAGTTAGACCACCACCACCATCCTGCATGCCACAATTAAGCTTTATAACGAGCCAAGTGCCTAGTAAGGGCAAAGTCATGAATTAGAGATGCCATGGATCTCCTTAACACAGGCATCCAAAGCTCCAGAGGAGGTAACGTGGACGTGAGAGCTGAGAGTCACTTTTGAGTGATGCAGCAACACAGGGAAGGATGTCCCAGTCTGTCAAAATGTAGTCTTCTAAGCCCGAACTAGGTTGCTAAATCTGAAAGGTTAAAAGAGGCCTGGTGAGCCAATGTAAAGCCACACACACACACACACACACACACACACACACACGGAAACTGGGTGGGAATGTCCATAAAGCAACCCGGAAATTTGGTTAATGAACATCTGGCAAATGGCTTCACAAATGTTTTCCCTGCATTTTAGGTAGAGGAATGCCCTGAAGGCATAGGGATATATATAGACTAAAGATCATCAGAATAATTCACTATTGCCTCGAACTCCACGTGATCCAAATCAAGGAACAAGGGCTGGCTTAATTTAATGAAAGTAGAAGGCAAAAAATAGTTTAATCTATTAATATTTTGTAAGCAACTCTATCTGGCAAATAGCGGAAATGATGCTGCCAATGGAGGTTCTAGGCAGGAGATAGGAAGAGCCTGTGTTCAGCATGGAAGGGAGGGCGGCGGGGGACACGAAAAGCTTCCATTGCAGTCATAGGTTTCCACCTTGCAAATGAGCTTAAGGAGATTTGAGTTAGTGGCTGAAACATTACTTTAAGCACTTTGAAATGTAATATCATACGCCCTCTGGTGGTTACATTTTTTAAAATTTTAAGTAAAGAAAACGCGAATGAGGCAATGACAGAATGTCAAATACAGAAATAACTGGGATTCTAAGTATCACTTAACAGAGCCACATTCAAATGTCCTGACCCTTAGTTAAAAGTGTTAACCGTTGAACAAGAAAGAAGTGAAAAACATTTCATCAGTTCTGGAGATTGCTGGGAAGACTACTTTCTCCTAGTTTTTCTCCATCACTTTCCAGGAACTTTTCCACTATGCTTCTGTCATCAGAATACGGCAGAGATTCCTAAGATTCTGACTTCACTTGGGATGGCTCTGAAGTTCTGCCACTTCTCAATATTTTGATAGAAAAGCCTTTGGCAACTGGAAGGGAATTTCTAAAGGAGACTTCAAACCACACAATGACTTTAAATGTGATTATATAGTAATACATTGAATGATGCTTGGCCAGGATTTAACCAACTTGTCTGTTTTCCTCTTTGTTTTGTCTGGAAGACAGAAAAAGAATCTGGCCACAAACAAGGCAAACTATCATTAAATTATGTCAAGTGTAAATAGTTGTGACTGACGCCACAAACAAAAACCAGGAATCCAGGAACAAAAGGGCACTTCAGTGACGATTAGCTGTTCCTTAAGCAACAGATTTTGAGCACCTAGATTCCATGAAATTAGTGTTCTGATTCAATTTTACACGTGTGTGTCTCTGTGTGTGTATAACATATACTTGGGTACTGCAAAAAAGTTTG
>NW_012153729.1:3255754-3256274 GCF_000956105.1 Propithecus coquereli
TATTAAGTCTTCCAATTCATGAGCATGGGATGCCCTTCCTTTTTTTGTGTGTGTCATCTTCAATTTCTTTTTCCAGTATTTTATAGTTTTTTAGTAGAGATCTTCCACCTCCTTTGTTAAATTTATTCCTATGTATTTTTTTTGTAACTATTGTAAATATGATTGCCTTCTTGATTTCTTTTTTAGGTAGTTTGTTGTTAATGTATAGAAATGCTACTAATTTTGTATGTTGATTTTGTATCCTGCAACTTTACTGAATTCATTTATCAGTTCTAAAAGTATTTTGGTAGAGTCTTCAGGTTTTTATACATATAAGGTCATGTTTTCTGGCAACAGGGACAGTTTGACTTTCTTTCAAATTTGGATGCCCCTTATTTTTTTTTACTTGTCTAATTGCTCTGGCTAGAACTTCTAGCATTAGATCAAGTAAGAGTGTTGAAAGTGGACATCTTTGTCTTGTTTCAGTTTTTAGAGGAACAGCTTTCAGCTTTTCACCATTCAGTACAATGTTAGCTATGGG
>NW_012153729.1:3257852-3259303 GCF_000956105.1 Propithecus coquereli
TATATAGGCTCATATCTGACCCCAAAAGAAAATGCAAAGACTATTATCATCTTCCAAATGATTTTTTTTAATCTCAAATGTTTAATGTAATCTAACATGTACTCAGTACGGTCTTCCAGATCAAAATAATATATTGTTGTTGTGATATCTAAGACAAATATTATAAAATCAATTTGAACAAAAAAATCTGATGCAGAGCATGATACTTGGCAAATACAAAAACTAAGCTATGCAGTTCCCAGTGTCTCATTTTCCCCTTACACGACTCATTTTATTTTCAATAGACAAATTAAAAAATAAAAGGCAGGTATGAGTATATGGCAGCGAATAGGAAGGAAGACGTTTAGACCACTGTGTCTGGCTTCTATTTTAAATCTAATGTGATACCATTTCTCCTTAGGCAAATCTTGAGAAATTTGGTTTCATAAAGAAGAAAAACATTTATTTTTTAGTTCAAACTTGCAAACTCTAGCCTCATAAAATATGTCTAAGTTTTCTTTTAGCACCATATCAGTAGTTTCTTAGATTTAGGATAAAGAAGGTAATTTATTTGTCTTAGAAAGATTTCACAAGCACAACTAACCCTTTGACTTCAAAGGTTTGCTGTGAAATGGTATATTGCATTATCTGGCATACTGAAAATGATTTCCAGGTTAATTTAGTCAATATTGAATGAGAACCTAATGGAAAGCTCACTAGTGATAATGCATTCTCATAGTGAGAATTTATATACTACATATAAGTTATAATTCTTAAATTGTTTTGATAATGAAGAAATATCTTTCCCTGTATTATGCTTCCCTGTATTTCCCTATATTATCCTCTTGCTCCCCTACCTCCTTCCTGAACCCAACTAATCTCATTTAATTATTTTTAACTCTTTCTTCAGGGCTGCAGAGTGTTTATCAGCCACTCCCATAAACGTAATCTTGTTGGCTAAATGCTACATAAATGATTATGATTCACTTTTCTTTCACAATTAAAGGTATCCTAAACTTGATTGCAGTTTGCCTCAACTTTATTATTTTCTCAACGAAAGTTAGATTTGCCAAGGTAGTAGCAGGTTTATTTGAATGTAAGACTCTGGAAAAATCCAGTTCCTATGGTTACTTTGGCCAGAGAGCTATGCTAATTTGTCTAAGATTTCAAAATGATTAGAGAAGTAATTCTAAAGATTATGCTTGCTATTATAAATCTTGGAAACGTGCATATATTTCTTGCACATTGATCTTATAGGTGGCAGTTTGGTTCTTTACTATTATTAGCTTATAATACTGAGACAATAAAATAAAATAAAATTATGACATATGCACATTTGCTTTCTTACAATATTTCTGGCATTTTTAGAAAAGTTAATAAGTACCGTTATCACCAAAATGCAGACAACCTCAATTATGTGATAATGAATTTATCAAAATAATGAATGCTCCTGTGAGAATGGCTACACTAAT
>NW_012153729.1:3259353-3259847 GCF_000956105.1 Propithecus coquereli
AGTACTTTTCCATAACAAATGCATATATATGTGTTACCACCACCCCAATCAGGATGTAGAATATCCCCATCTTCTCATAACATTTCCTCTTACCACATTTTGGTCAACTCTCGTACCCTGGGGCAGCACTGCTCAGATCTGTATCACCATAGATAAATTTTATCCATTCTAGAATTTCACATAAATGGATTCGTACAGCATGCTCTCTTTTGTCTTATACTTCCTGAACTCAACATACTGCTTTGGAGATTAATCCATGTTATTTTGTGTATCAGTTGCTTGTTAATTTATTTTTAATTTTCATCTTTTGGCTTTGTTGTCTTCCATTGTGTGTGTAGATTGCAAGGTATTTGTGCATTCACCTGTTTATAGATACTTAGGTTGCTTCTGATATTTGGTTATTACAAATAAAACTGCTGTAAACATTCCTGTACAAGTCTTTTGGGGGACACATGCTTTCATTTCTCTAGAATAAATGCCTGAGAGTGGAATAT
>NW_012153729.1:3263833-3266324 GCF_000956105.1 Propithecus coquereli
TTTTTTTTATATGATCTCATACCAGAAATACATGGTTCAGTTCAGTTAAATACTCAGTATCAAAATGGAAGTGAGGCCAGTGATAAAATTTATGGAGCAACAATTTGTAATAATACAAGAAGAATTTCTAATGTGAAGCATCCAAAAACGGAATTTTCTGCCTCTTCGGGTAGCAAGTAAATAAAATCTGGAAATATTAGAAAAGGAGCCTGGGACTCTTTAAATTAGATATGTACTTTGGATGAGGGATTTGACGAGATGGCCCTTGCGATTCTGAAGCATTAAACAAATTGTATCTTAAAATTATATAAATGTGGACACTTGTGGAGTGTGGGCAAAACAGGTTAATGAGAGGAAAACACAGTTTCTTTTTTCTGTGTGTCATTGAGAAAAATATATTTTTAATTTACTGCCAGGAATATTTATTAATTGAAGAAATTTGGTCAAATAGAGTTGACAGTTTATGAGTAACCAAGAGTGGGATGAAAGAGATTGGAAAAGATGAGCAATTTACTGTGGAATAATCTTACGGCATTCATGAGTGCTTTCCAGTTTGTGAATTAAATGTCTGTGAAATGAGAAATGATTTAGAGTGTTATTTAAAAGAAGGATGTTTGACATCACTATCAAGGCCAGTGTTCAGCAGTAAGTCAACTACTAGGGCTACCCAGGGCAGGGGTGAGTGGAAACCAGGTTCCCCAATAATGTCATCTCAGGGAATGGGCCGTTTCTACAACAGTTTCCAGGAAAAATAAAAGGGCAAGATATAAATATATTTTTAAAAGATAATATGTAAGGGATAAACATTTCCTCCTTATTTCCCCTAACGTCTTTATTAACATTTCCTCATTTCACTGAAGGAGACAGTGGTCTACCTTAAAAACTGCATTTTCCAGCCTCACTTGCAGATGAGGTGACCATGTGATTAAGCTGTCACCAAGGAAATATGAGTGAATGTCTCCCAAGTGTGGGCTTTCAGGAAGCTCCATGAGGGGGCAGGCTCAGGTGACAGGTTCTTTTTGCATTTCCCCTTTGTTCTTCTTTCCTTTGGGGAACATAGAAGCCAATTTGAAGGCATAAGAAATAATGATACAAAAGCTAGAGGAAGCTTGGGTTTTTAAGTATTGTGTACTTTGCATACTAGCCCTGGGTGATCTGCTTCTAGAATTCTTTTATGTGCTGAGGAAAAAAATACAAACTTATTTAAACCTCTCTTTTTTTTTACTTTTCTATTTCTGTCAGCCGAAAGCAATGTCTAACTGATAAAGACAGAGCAGATCTGTTATGATGTCTGTGACACGGTTTGTTCATTTTTCTGTTTCTGTAGGCATTTATACAAGGAAAAAAACACTTCTTCATAATCCAGTTTACCATAAAAATAGATTCAGAAATAATTTATGGAAAAATTAAGAAGAAAATAATTTTGAACGCATGAAGGGAAATCAAAGAAAAAAAGGTTTTGACACTTTTACTCTGCCTGATTTTAATAGTACTGAAATATCTTCCCTGTATCTTGAAAAGCCTTCTCAGTTTTTAAAATAGAGTCATCTAGGTTTCCTATACAGTAAATCTCTGTTTAAAAACTTTTATACAGGATTTGAGACTCTGTTACTTATCTGAAGGACTTCATTGTAGGGAATTCTCTTCACTCTCTTGGTTTATTCTTTCACTGTCTCTTTCTGTTCCATCAAATTCTTACATATTCAATAAGACATTTTAGCATACTTTATAACTTACTCAGAATTATGCTAAGTACTGTAGAGGAAGCAGCTAGAAAACACAAAAAAGCATACCTATTCAACTTGAAGATGCCATAAATCTCTGCTGTAAAGCTTATATAGCACTTTATACAATCAAGTTGGAAAATAATAATTTGAATTGCTCATTCTGCATTTCTAAATTAGGAATGATTAATGGAAAATTCTGCATTTTGTATCCAAAGTGTCAACAATGAAATACAGATTAGGTGAAGATTAAATGGAAAGTAGTTCATGAAGATAAATAATTCCCCCTCCCCCCAAAAAAGAACCATAAAGACCCAAAGTAGAAGTTTTATTTGACAATGAACATTATGCATAAATGGTTGATTCAACAGCTAAGCAAAAACAGTGGCGTGCACATAATAATGATGATAAAAATGACTAACATTTATTGACCTTTTAGTAAGGACTTGACATATTCTGTATTACTTATATGTATTCCCCATTTAATAATAGAAGTTAATGATGTCACTGCATCCTGTGCTTGTCAATCAATAGCCAGAGAATAATAATATGCAATAGTAGGTGACAGCTTTAAGAAAGCTGAACAACCTACATCTTAGGGAAAAATGACTAGGATGGGAAAGGTCAGAAATCAGGGCATGTGAGATCATGTGAAGAAAATGAGTGGGTTCGGCACATTCAAAATCAGTATGTCCAGATCACATCCCAACTCTATTTAATCCAATAAGAGCTGCCAATCTTTAAGTAACCACAGACTCCACCAACTT
>NW_012153729.1:3267543-3268752 GCF_000956105.1 Propithecus coquereli
AAAATAATGAATGCTCCTGTGAGAATGGCTACACTAATGTAACTAAGTAACTTTTGGGGGGGGGGATAATTCTCCTACATCAGTGTCTCTGTGTGTGTGTGTGTGTGTGTGTGTGTGTGTGTGTGTGTTTGTGGATGCTAATGTGAGCCCTATCAAAAAATGACAATAATTGATTCCTTTCATTTCAACTCCAACTTTCTACTAGGGAATACACTCATGGTAATGAGTCAGAGGAAGAAGAATTTTAAAGCTATGCCTACTTTACTGTGGGAAAGATCTAGTCCATTAAAATAGAGAACATGCAAAGGGCTTGAAATGGTATGAAAAGAAACAGAAACGAAGCATCTGCAGTTCCCACTTCATTTATCACTTTTAAGCTCATCTTTTTAGTTTGTGTTCCAATAAGAAGCGCTATCAACACATTGAGAAACTTACAAACCCAGAGAAACTGGCTAGTTAAGTCCTACACAGATATTTTCAGAGATCTTTTACTACTCTATATGAAAACATTGTGTCTTCTTAAATAGTGTACAGCAGTGAATGATACAAAGGAGGGATTTGATACATATTATTAGTTACACTTTATGGAAGAAATATTTTTTCCAGGGTAGCAACCAGGACTCTGCAGTAAACACCATAAATCAAAGACGTCATAATGCCAATCAGAAGCTGTCCTTAAGCCCTGTTGATAAGGCTAAATATGGTAGGGTAGATTAATTTTTTCCACTGTTCCTTCTTTTACCTCTCCCTGCTCCGCATTCAAATAGACACTCTCAGTTCAAATGGCAATGGGAAAAAATATATTGTAGACTCAGTTCATCAAAAGATAAGGAGTTTACACCATAGTTTTATTTTCAGTGGAACCTTTTTTCTGGGACCTTTCTATGCACACAATTAAATGAATGTTCATTGGATTAGATGTAAAGTTTCTGGGAAGTGGTATTTCAATCAATGTAATTTTAAGTGGCTGATATTTTTAAAAGAGTCCATGAAAAAATAAAGACACTTGATTAAACCATCAAATTAACAACATATTACTATAGAGCATTATCAAGACAATTCTTAAATGAAAGACAGAAACTATTCATTTTATATAGCCAATACTCATTTTCCCATTTAAAATGGGTGTTTACTTTGTTATTTATCCATGTACTGTTTGGCATTAGTTTAGTTTGTAAATTAATTTTTGAAGAACTACCATTCCTATCC
>NW_012153729.1:3268802-3270274 GCF_000956105.1 Propithecus coquereli
TACCAAACCCTATATATACTATGTTTTTTCCTATACATACACACCTGATAAAGTTTAATTTATAAATTAGGCACAGTAAGAAATTGACAACGATCACTACCTATTAGAAGAATTATAACGATATACTGGAATAGAAGCTATATGAATGTGTGCTCTCTCTCATTGTATTGTAATCACCTATTTTCACACCATGTTTGACTACAGATAACTGAAACCGTGGAAAGTGAAACCAAGGGAAAGGAGAAACTGCTGTATTAATCATTCGCATAGTCCAGTCCCACAATTCCCACTATACATAACGGCTTTGCACTAGAAATGAAAGAACAGTTTGGCTGGCACGGAGTGTAAGTCATCTTTGAGAGAGCCTGGCCAGCCCCCTCCATCTGTGTCAATGTGCCAATCATGTCTCTTTGGAATTTCACAGGCCATAGCCTTGGTTATGCATCCATCCTTTAAGCAGCCCCTGTCCATCCACCATGCTTTTGGCCTCCTTCCATCCTTTCCAGCCCTCTTAAAACAAACTATAATTGGCATATGCTTGGCTGGGAGACAGTTTATTTTATTGCTACCTTTCCCAGTTGCTTTAACCATCGGATGTCTTGACAGTTGGCAAATGGAGACTGCGGTTCTGATATGTCACATAAAATCTGTTGGATGAATATTTTCCTCTAGGAAAAAGTGAATGTGAAATCTCATCCTGGCCCACCCTCTTTCCAAAACAATAAACATTCCCTGGCTTCCACCCTTCCCGTAATCATTTAAAGCAGTACAGTTGTTATGGAATGGGCAGCTGAACTAAATGCTTGCCTGGACCATCTGTTCGAGTATTTAGTCTTTAAGAAGATTACTTAAGTGACTACAGTTCATTGCAAAGAGGGTAGGTTCCATCAGGGAAAGTGCTAGGGTACTATGTCACAGCAAAATATAATCCAGAGACTCTGGAGGGACTGTTTTTCGGTTAGCAATACTGAACATCAGTGGAAAAAATAAGTTCTTTCCTCAAATATTAATACATAAATAATACAGAGATAAACTTGTCTCCAAATCTGTGGCTTGTGTTAAGTTGTTGACACAAATGAGATATGCTGGCAGAGGAGACCAAAATAGTTTTATTCCTCTATTTTCTTGAGACATATTTTCTGTTGTATGGAAATATCCTAGGTCTAAAAGGTCAAAGATCAGACAATTTACATATAAAAAATGTCATGACATGAAGTAGACAGGCTAGAAATATTGGGAAAGTAGAGGCAAAGATATTTTCTTAAGTGACATAACTCACGTAGCTTTTAATTATTATTTTTTACTTTATTTCTGGGCCTGAGATATTACAAATAATGAAGTACTTTTGTTGTTTTAACAGACTTTACCACAAAAATCAAGACTTCTAATTTTGTTTAGTGTCAGTATAGGACAAATTAAGACTCCGTGCAGGATATACAACCTTTAAACTTGAGGATATATAAATAATATAT
>NW_012153729.1:3271349-3272247 GCF_000956105.1 Propithecus coquereli
TTTGGCTGGAGACTTGCCTGACCTGACTTATGGGAATTTGGAATTGCCCCTGGCATTACATGTGGCAGCACAATTGTGTAGAAGCTTCTGTGAAAGTTTTTGTTTCCATGAATGTTGGGAACTGCCAAAATTAAGAATTATGCACTCTGGGTGAACTTTCACAAAGCTCAAGTTGGTGTCACCAGGTGACAAGCCTAGGGCATAAAACATAAACTAAATCAAGATAAGAGGTTTTTGTTTTGTTTTGTTTTGTTTTCCCTAGATATGGCTAAAGAATCACCTGAATGAAAATCCCCTGGATAGCTGATTAGACACACTTTTTAACAAGCACCTAAGAGATGCTTATACCTAGACAAGCTTAAGAATCACTACATCAATCTAAACCAGTGATCCTTAGCTGTGATTGTCCGTTAGCCTCACCGAGGGAGCTTTCAAAATCGCCATGCCCATGACACACCTAAGACCAATTAAGTCACAATCTCAGGGCTTAGACACCAGAAATCAGTAATGTTTAAATAGCTCCAGGTGGTTATAGTGAGTGGACAAAGACGAAAACTACTGGTTTACTCTGTGCCATCTTTAGTGTATTTGAGAGTGCCACCACCTGCATCTCTGGTCTTTTATTGTGTATCAACATCATTCCAATACTATTTAAAAGGATTGAGGAAAGAACATTTATTTCCATTTACAAAGATGACTTGAGTAAGCAGGACTATCTCAGGTGCATAGTCATAATTGTTTGCTGTGGTCTTATTGCCTTGTCAAAAAAATTGCACATCTTTATTCTATGCTTTGAATGCCAAAATTAAATAATCTTTCACTTATGTAGTAAAATAAAATGATGTTTATGAAAAGTCATCTAGGTAGTACTCTCCCTTCCTAATTTTATCCACATATC
>NW_012153729.1:3281087-3287625 GCF_000956105.1 Propithecus coquereli
AGCTAATGTTTCCCTTTGCCTTCTTTATTGGATGAAATTTTGCCTGGTTAGAATATTCTTGGTCAGATTGTGTTCTCTTCTGAATTTTATAAACAGTAATCTAACGTCCTCTGGCATGTAAAGTTGCAGGAGAATCCAAAGCTAGCAAGATCTTTATCTCTTGTGGATGACTTGCTCTATTTGTACTGCTACCTAAACTATTCTTTCTTTTTCACTGATGCTCAAAACCTTAACCAGAATATGCCTTAATGCCGATTATTTTATGTTTTTCTTTTTCTAATACAGAAAGAAATCTGTGGACTCAGTCTTTCCTTAGTTCCTGAGACAACTGCCCGTATTATATCCAGAATAGTTTCTTCTGCCACATTTCTTGGACACTTTCGATTAAGGGTGCCAAGCATTCTTAGACTGTACTGTTTTTGTCTTCTGAAACTACCACCTCTGAAATTGTGTGAATCTCTCTGTTTTTGTTTATTGCCATTATCTCAGACTTCAACACCGTTGACAGTAATGAGGGCATGGTTATTTTATTCTGGTTCTGAGACGTTCCTAATTTATTTATTAAATTTTTAATAATTGTTGGTCTTTTCAAATATTTTTATGATTTATAAAGCCATTTTAAGAATAATTCAGTGTCTTGGAATGCATCTTATTGAATTTTTATTAAGTTTTCTGATAGCTTAAAGTATTCGTAGGGAAACTGTTTCTCTGCCATGTATCATGGGTTACATTTTCTTCAATTCTTGGTAATTTTTAAACTGATTTTTTATATGTTGCATTCTTTTTTTGTTGTTCCTGTCTATGTGATAACATATTTGCTTATATAGCAGGATTTTTCTTTTTATATTATTGTCTCTATTTAACAAGATTCTCCTTGCTGAACCTCCTTGTTGCCGCCCTGGCACACCCAGGCTTTTCTTGGTCCTTCCCACTCTGCACTGTATTTGCATCTCAGAGGCCGATTCCTCACCTCCATTCCGTTCTTTGAGGCCATGGGAGTGGGTGTAGACTCTACACTGCAGAGGGAGATGCTCTGAAATTGCTTTGTGTTTTTGCTCACAGACACTTGCTGTAGTCCTCCTTCTGGAGTCTGAACATCCTATGCCAGCTCCCATTCCAGGCAGGAGACAGTGTATTCCATTCACTTCAGCTGCGGTTCATCCTCCCATGACTGGACAGCGCCCTCTGTCGTAGCCTGGAGGTAGAAGGTCGGTGGTTCTACTCTGAAGATTTGTCTTGGTTTTCCGCAAGACTGCCTATCTGCCCCTGTCCATCCCTCATCTATTGTTATTCCTCTATACTAAAATTCTAATTGAAAAAAATCAATATTTTCTCTTTTCTGTACTGTTTCTGGAGTTTAGGAAGCTACTATAAAAAGTACAGGACACTGTCTTTTTCTTCCTTCAACCCTTCGTTTTACAAGATTCTGGTTGGTTTCTCACTTTTCCTTATTTGCTGTTGGTGGTTCTTCCTCCCTGTATTATACTACCTTTGATTCACTTCACTGGGTCTTGGAGCTGCCAGACTCCACCATCTTTAATGATTAGTTTTCGTGGTACACTCTTCATTTTCAAAATGCTCCAACTCTTGCTGATCCAGGTCCAGGTGAGTTGACTGACTTTTCATCACTCTTGCTAACCAACTAAAGACACTCTCAAACTTCTTCCATACTATAAGCTCCATTGTGGCAAGGGATAAGTATATTTCTGTTCACTTCGCACAGTCTACCACAGAATAGGCACCCAATAAATATGGGCTGAAGGAATAAATGAGTAAATGCATCTCTTGCAAATCCTTGTCATCAAAAGCAAATGTGATATTACATTATAAAAATAGTTGAAGAGTAGTATTTTTCCATTAGTTGGCTTATATAAGACAATTTGTCAATTGTGTTGCATTTTCTTATACTAAATGAAATGTGATGTTGCTAATAAGTGTGTCTTTCTGGAACTTGAATAATCAACTGTGATACTAACTCACATTATCTCCTCAAGACACCTGACAGTAATTACCTCAGTGATAAATTTGAATAAAAGAAATTGCTCTGTTATGTGGAAGGTAAGGAAGTGATAAAGAATTATATACATTTAAATAGAGGATTTATTTTTTAACCTCCTGCCACTTTGGCCCCTGAAGTACCCTACTGTGTGAAAAATCAGTGGCCTCAAAACAAGGAAGCCTTTATTAGTGATAATTTAAACAATACAAAGTTTTTAAACTTATCCCTTTCTACCTAATATGATTTTTACTAACACAAGTGATAGAGGGCTGAATTACTCAGCTAATGTGGGATGGCATTAATATTTATTAAAAATATTATTCATATATTTATTTAATAGGTATACGTCAAGCACCTTTTAGTAAAAAAGAATGTGTTAACACAAAAATAATTTTAAAAGGTGAGTAATGCATAGCCCCTTTCCCCAGAATGTGCAGCTTAGAACAAGGTATAAGATCAGTTTTAAATAACTCAAAGTAGAATAAAATAAACACTGCAGAAGAGTTAAAAGTGATATGGGGATTCAAAGGATGAAAGGATCACATTAGGGAGGTATCATGTTCCAGTAAAAGGATGTTCAGAGTTTGGGATCAGAGAAGCCTGATTCTCCTGCTTACTATATACACATTTGTGGCTTTGGTAAGTCTCAGCTTTATGCTGTATAACATGAGAATACTAATATTATCCTGTAGATAGGTGGTTTTACAGCCAACATAACCTATGAACTTTATTCTTTTTATGCCAGGAGTGGTGAAGAGAAAGGAGATATTTCTAATATAAAATAGTCCGCATTTCTCTCAGAGTGATCATTCTGAATTCAAAGCCAAGAATGCCATTATTTTTCTTTGCCGCCTTGCATACTTACTTATCTCCTTCAGATAAAATCCAAACCATTTAGGATAAGGAACAAGTCTCTTCATGATTTGCCTCCTGAGTGACTCTTGAACCTCGTCTATAGCCACCTGCTATTATGTTCTTGGGATAAAAGACATACCAGCCTGTTTGCAGTTCTTCAAGCACATCATGAGCCATCGATGTTCTCAAATGCTGTGCCTTCTGTTGAAAAATCTTCCCCAATTTAGCAACCAGGCAAAATCTTGTTCTCCATAGATTAGTCTAGAAGATTTTTTTTTATTCTGAGCTTCCTTCTTTCTCCATCAGAGAATGTACTCCTCACTACTTTATATATCACTCCCATTAGCCTATACGTACTTTCTTTTTAGCTTGTATATTGTTGTTATTTATTTATATGCATTAATTTCACTATGTCTTTTTCCTGAGATTCCTAATAGTCATATGCTAAATATTTATTATATGTTCTCTCTCCTGTGAGACTATAAGATTTTCCAGTTAATGTATTATTTCTAACTTTGAATTTCCAAAGAGCCTAATTGCTTGTTGAAAAACAAAAGGAACAATCAATCAACTAGTCAATTAATCCATATAGTGAAAAGGTAACACATTGACTGTGCTTTTACTCCTTTAGCCTGTGCAATGTACCTCCAAAAACATTCATGGGCCTAAAGACGGTTGAATGGACAAATATTTTATAGTAACCCCATGGCCATCATCTTTAATTTCCAGACTTGGGCTCATAGAATGCTTTCCAGCTGGTGTCTATAAAAAGCCGTCAGGAGCTCTACTTAAAGAGCCACCTCGAAATTGGCAGAAATATTTCCTCTAATCTCAAAATTGTCCTTTACTACTATCCAATACCACCACCTCACTAGCAACAACCAAATGTCTGCTTGCACATCCATATCTTTTGGGGTAGAGTTTAGGGTTAGGGTTAGGGTTAGGGTAGAGGAAAAACAAAGTGAGATAAAGTTACAGAGTCAGTTTATGGAACTATAATCCAGGAATAGAATCAGTAAATGCTTTAATGTGCATCTTTGCTGGTGATTCTTCCTCTTCCCCTTGTCTCTATAATACAGGAATGTTAAACCTGGAAGAACAAGAGCAAGGGTACCACCACATAGAAGTTTAACTGTGGGCAACATTAGAGGCCCCAGCACAGGATAATGCCTGGGTGTCATAACACAATTAGCTGTATTCAGAGGGAGTTCTTCAAATCAAAGCCCCCTGTTTATTTTTATAAGCACTGGTACAATTTAAAAATTGACCATAAAACAAGGTGGTCATGAGTGTTGTTTGGGATGTGAGTGAAAAAGCATTACCAAAATTCAAGCAAAGAGAAGAGTCAATAAATCTTATTAAATTTAGGTGTTCTATTTCTTTTCCTCCCTCTCTCTCCCTTCTCTCTTTCTCTCTCTCTCTCTCTCCTGCCTCTCTTTTCCAGCTTCTTGTGGTAAGAATTTAGCATTGCTATGATGCCACTCCAAACAAACATTGATCTGAGGATTAATTGTTGCCAACACTATGATGATCCACACAAAGGACCACTGATTGGTAGATAAACAGGTGTTAACTCCCAGAGCCAAGTCTCATTCTGCACGTTCACTAACTCTGAGATTCATAAAAGCATTATGTCTTGAAATGATAAAATAACACTGCTGAACACATAGAAAGAATTTAGCAAGTGCTACTAGAACTTGGTTTTTTTCATTCTTAAAAAACCCTTCATCAGATAACAGATTTTGAAAGAATTTTACATTCAGGCTTTCACTATATGTAGGAAATGACATAAATGTTAGGGATTGCAAAATTCATAGCTTCCATATACCAATTATTTCATTTTGGAAGACTTTTTATAACATTATATAATATTCATTTTGTCAACATAAGGTATTGAAATCTCAAAAACATTAAAACTTAAAGTTTCTCAAACAAGGTGACAAATATTTCTCCTATATGTAAGTTTCTAATTTTGAAATCAAATATATTTTGAAAGTGTGGAGTTTTAATCCCATGCTTTTCTGGAGTATATTCTATCCTTTATTTTCAAGTTTATGTAAAATTATTATTATAAAACATAATTCTGAGCTATATTTTCCAGTTATGATATATATCTGTTATTCTTGCTAGTATACACTGAAATATCCATTTAATTGTTCAAAAGTTTCTAAACGAAAGATATTTTTAAATGTTGATTTCCATTTTAATTAGTAGAAAAAACTTTTGTCATTATCAATTATTTAAGAAAACTAATGTTTAAGACTCATACTAATGAAATCTAGTTAAAACGGAGGCTATTTAAAAGATAAGATACATGAGCTCAGATAAAAAGATCTGCCTTCTCATTTCAAAATGCTGTAGGTGGCAATGTGTCAAGAAGAGTCAAGATAATAAACTGTTCTTTGCAGCAGTAGAAAAGAAAAAAAAAACTCCCTTTCATGCTACCAAGAAAGTAATTAAGTTAATTAATATTCAGTACATAAAAGGATGGAGCATATCGAAATGCGTTTTGTGGACTCATGATTTTTACCAACACTCAGTCAAAAAAATGTGCATGCAACACTGTGGATTTGAAAAGCTCCCCCTTCCTCTTCCTTCCTTGCCTTTCTCACCTTTTTATTTAGCCTCTCTGTTTTTCACAAAAATATGATGATAACTAGTATTATTATGAACACTAGTAATTGAGCCTGTACTTTGTCTCACACACTTTGCTAGGCATCTCACCACTGTCTTTATGATTCTCGTATCAATTCTGCAAGATGGCGGGTAACTGTGCTGGGGTTTCTTCTCTTTCCTCCCTCTGGATCTACTCCCCTTTTTGACTTTCCTATGAGCTCCACTTGGATGACCCCTGTGGTCTCTAAAACGTCCCTTGTTCTCTGGATTTAGTTGGGTTTAGGAATGGGAAGCTCTACTAAGACATACAGAGGGCAGGAGGTGAGTGAGAAAATGGCCATTGTTCTCTCTCTCTCTTTCTCCTCCCTTCACCCCTTCCATCGTTCCATGGGTGGGCTGTGTCCCTGTACTGAGAGCGCTAACTCCTGTTCCCGTGGCCATTTTCCTGCAGCCACCTTCTCGAAGGCAGTGGCAATGCCTAACATTTACCCCAAACCCTGTCAAAAGCTTTGTAAAGAGAACTTTTATTAATATCAATCAAGTTTAAACTTGCGACCTGTTTCTGTTAAGGCTCTCGCTGATTAAGTACACACAATTAATTAATGAAAAGGCATTTTTTTATATTTCGTTTTCTAGATATGACCATATATTTTAAAAATAACTTTTTAATTATGTTTCTAAAAGAGTGGGCATTAATGTAGGTGGTTGAATTTGACAATTGTTTTTCTGGGTCAGTCTGTCCCTATGAAAGGAATTGGCTAGATTTCTGTACCTTCTGAATGTTCTCCAGGAAAAACTGGGGGAGAGAACTTACATTTTGTGTTGCCTACCATGCACCAGGTCCTTGGTTTAGCAGTTAACATAGTATTTCATTCAATCCTTAGAAAAACCCGTTGATTAAACATAGAGGAAATGGGATTAATTGCCTAGGGGCACAGAGCTATCAAGTCCCCAGTCAGGATTGAAACTACTTGTTTCTTAAATTTGAAAGCAATTATTTCCATCTTAAAATTTTGCCAGTGGGAGGAGTATTCTTATGACTGTATCTTTACCATAAAGAAAAAAAAT
>NW_012153729.1:3288415-3290153 GCF_000956105.1 Propithecus coquereli
TTAGAACCACACACACACATACTTGCACATACACACATATGTATATAATTCTCCTTCTGTTTATATTTCTTTGGGTGAAAGTTTTTTCTCCTGATTGTTGAGTTTGGTATTTTACACATGCTAGCAGCCTTCTGCCATTGTTTGGCAATTTGAGATTGTACACTAGCTTTTTCAGTGCACTGAGATTCCCTACTTCTTTTATATACACTTTCTATGAAAGGATGGACAGAGTTCCTGCTAGTTTTTAGTTAGCATAGAGGACATGCCAGCAGTGGTGCTGAATAGGGATCTACAGCAGATAATCCCTTGTTCGTGAGAACTCTATTTCTCCCAGTTTTACCAACTATGCAGAGTATCGCCCTATTTCTGTCTGCCAAGCATCTATAATCACTAATTGTAAACACATGCAAAAATCCCAACCGCTACCACCCAGCCTGTACTTGGGACATGTGGGAGGGAATAGTAGCAATCACCAAGGTAGAGTCTTGAGTTCCATCCTTTCATCTGTCCTGGGCCTCACGTTGCTGCTTCTGTTTTGTTTTTTTTTTGCACCCCATCCTTGATGTTGTTCCTGATGTCTCTGGGCATTTGCCCTCCTAAGTTCATCTTGTTCTGTGGTTTCCCTCTCCAAATGTCTTTATCTTAGTGCATTTTAGTGATACAGAAATTTCGCACAAATACTTTCTTTTTTATTTTTATTTCATGAAATCATGGGAGTACAAACATTTTAGTTATTTTTGAAACACGTAGCACATATCCTGTCTGACAATTGAAACCAAAACAACACCTCTTTTGATATTTAATGTATTATGTAAATAGAACCCTGTGTGATGAATCCCGTAATCTTCCTCGACTATTTCCTTTCTGTCCAAGAACCTCTGATTCGACACTGGCATCATCTTCTCTCCACCCTGCACTCTTAGAGACAGACCTGTGTTTTCAGCTGATATTGATAACTAATTATATAGGATAATTGCCTCATGACTAAGACTGAGAATAGAGGCTTTTAGAGTCAAGAATCATAAGACGTATTTCTGTATCACATATCTTTAACTTCCTTGTATCATTATTTGTTGATTTTTATATGTGAGTCTTGTAACAAATAGGTTATATAATTTTTGTGGATGGAAACAAAATCTTATGAATACATTTTATCTTTTCCTCATTTTTCTATGCCTCACATCCCATGAACATGTGAATGCCCCAGTAAGTCTTACTTGCTTTCCTGGTAGACCTCTTGTTCATGTGAGCCAATTTTATCAAAATACCTGAAAACCAAAATCCTCTCAATACTTTCCGATATTGAATTTCAGCAAAGTAAAAATTACGTAAAATACATGTAAAATGATTAGAGTAGGTTCTTCTTTTATGGAAATGACAGTGGATAAATTTTGTTTTGCATATAAACTACATTTTAGGTATTTATTATCAGAACCTAATTTATTCTGGGAAAGTTTGTTCCCTGCCTGTCCCTTTTGCCTTGTGTTTTAATCGCATGCCAAAGAACAAGTAAAATATTACAGAAATTATTTTTCTTTTATTTTTACTGTGAACTGCAAATGTAAATCAAAGACAATTGAAAAATAAATATTCTGCTATAAATATATATTCTAGTATCAAGAATTTAAAATATACATTTATAAGTCAGCTCCATCATTTTAACCTTTGTAAACTTTTTCTTTTGCCTATATTTGATCAATTTAATTAGAGTTGGGGGAAGGATTTGGAAGCCTTGAAA
>NW_012153729.1:3290584-3304443 GCF_000956105.1 Propithecus coquereli
TTGCAATTGAGTGGGCATTACTGTTTCTCCAGATTATAAAACAAGAACAAAATTATAATATTATTATTGTTATGATGCAAATTTTTAAGCAGTAGCTGAATGAATACAAGGTGTTAAGATATGGATTTGTTTTCCATAAAAAAATAAATAAACCCTGGGAGTAGATAACATAATTTATTTCTACATCATTGTTTATTTTAAATAACTATATTCAAATTCAGAATGCATAAGAGCATTTTATTGTATTGAACATTTTATTGTATTGAGCATTTTATTAAAAGCATAAGATTGTCAAAAAATGTATGATGTATCTAATTGTACCATCAAATTGTACTATCAAATAAATAATATTACAGTATAAAATAAATCCATGGAGAAAGAAAGTAAATAGAACAAAAGAAGTAAAATGGATACATTTAATGGAATTTAAGGAATCCTAATACACAGGCATTCAGTCATTGTTATTTATTTCTTTATTAAACAAATGTTGATTGAAAGTGCTTCAACAATATTGAAATATAAAGCTGCATTTGTTTTCCCATGTAACAAATTACCCCCAATTTGAGTGGCTTGAAATAATAACTATTAATTATCTTACATCCTCTGTGGGTATGGCTTTGTTGGGTATCTCTAGGTCAGAGACTCGCATGAAATTATAGTGAGACTGCCAGCCAAGGCTGCAATCTTCCCAAATTTCAGCAAAGGAGGGATCCACTTCCAAGCTCACTCACGTGGGCCACTTCAAAGGGCTGCCCCATAACATGGTAGATGACTTCTCCAGAGAGAGTGATTGAAGAGACAGTAAGTGACAAGACAGAAGCCATAGTTAGTTTATAATCTACACTTGGAAGTGGCATCACATCACTTTTGTAGTATTCTATTCATGTTCTATTAATTAGAAGTGAGTTACCAGGTCCAGAGGGATGAAGTGATTAATCAGGACACAAATACCAGGAGGCAGGCAATCACTGGGGACCATTTTGCAGGCTGCCTGCCACAAAAAGTTTACCACAAAATGGTACATTGTTAAATTATTAATCTGAGATGGCCCTGGAACACTAAATTTTGAGAATGGAGATTAAATCAGGCAATAACTCCAAAGGGATTAAAGGACTAATCCTAATTAGTCTATGCTCAAAATCTTTATGTTATTTAAACATTAAAATTCAGGTTAAAAAAGCAAAAGCACATTATTGAACTAGACTATTTGCACCCCATAGTAGCTCCATGAACTAAGAACTATTGGTGGGCTTCTTTTAGGATGGGAATTGAAGAATAACACTGTAAACTTTCAGAAAAAATAGAACCCTTAAAGAGTTGTGCTGTCATACTGATCCTCAGTTGAATTGGATGGTGTGTGTCAGTGAGTAGTTGTCCATATTTACAATATCACTCTCCTATGGAAAAGTAAATTTTCCATCACTTCCTAATCACAGCAGCTGGTACTTTCTCATCTGCCTTAAAATCAGATTTCTTCTCAAACTTTGAATCATAGAACACTAAGAGGCCAGTCTCTTCCAAGTTGGAAATTTAAACTTCCTAAGAGAAAAATGAATATTAATTCCACTCATGAATATGTCCCATAATGAGGCTGTAAACTAGTTACTTAGTCATTTCAACTTTACTGTGATGTCTTTATTCCATTTCACTTTTGTTTTTTTCCCTACAAACATCAAGAAGGCTTTTTTTAAATCGAAGCCAAGGGTTCTAGTTTTAATATTAAACCCAAACTTTATGTCTCAGTAGGAATGACAAATGGGTAATTTCTCATTTTTTTCCAAAAATTTAAAAAATCACTGTAGACATATCTTTGCTTTGTGAAAAGGAAAAAGTATATGTAGTCATATTATATTGTGATACTGTGATTAGTGTTTCAGAAGAGTAAAGTTACATCTGATGAACAGATTCCATGAAGTTTAAAAAAGAATTTGTGGGTAGCTATTGTGACTTAATAATTTTTCAAATGTTCATGCTCTGCTTAGCTAAGACATAACATGATCATGCCCAGAATGCTATTGGGTAGGAACATTTATACCTAGATCTCTTTTTTTTTATGGGGGGCGGGAATGGAAAATGAAGTTTTACTAACTTACAGCAGTTTCTCTTGGATTCTCTGTTGACTTGTCTCTTGTATTATTTTATTTTATTTTATTGACATCTTAAGGAGGAATAATTCTGAATTGACTGAATTTAAAAAGATAATTTCAATTCACTTTTTACCTGGTCAAACTTTGCCTGGGTGAATAAAAGGTAAAAAGGAAGACAAGAAAAAAATGTGTTTAGAGACTGAGTAGTTACCTTTTGTGAAATATAAAATTAAATCTTGTCATGACCTTGTGATCTTCCAATGCCTTTCCCTTACATTTGGAATTAAATCCAATGCCTTTGTCATCCACCAGGTTCCACATGCCCAAATCTCTGCCTGTCTCTTCTGTTCCCACATTATACTTGGCTTTGCTAACACAACTCAAACCACTCAGATCTGTGTGTCTTTCTTCCAACCCACCAAGCTCATTCTATCACTTGGGACATTTATGCTCACTGTACCCTTGTCCTAAAAACAAAAACAAACAAAAAAAAAACTATGACTCACTCTTTCTCTTTATTCAGTCTCTAATTAGAGCGGCTTTCCACTACGACCCTATCTATGTTCTCAATCTCCTCTAACCACAAGCCCATGATTTCTTGACTTTTCTCTCTTTCTCTTCCATGCCCACATGGAAAGTAAACAAACAATCCAACACTTTGATATAGTATCGCCTTGGTTTCGTTGAATTACTCTGTCTTGTTTTTGTAGGACATATCACTGTTTCAAAATTAAGGCATTTGTTTTCTTGTTTGTTTGCTTATTTTTGCATGTTTATTGTGTGCCTCCCTCACTGGAATGCAAGCTCCAATGATACAGGAATCTTATTTTGTTCACCACCAAATCCCCAGGGTCTAGATCATAATAGTCAGAGCTCACATGTATTGATCTCTTACTATGTGTCAAGCAACTTATAAACGCTTTCCATGTATTAACATAATTAATTCTTTCAACAACACTTGGGGCTGAATATTTTTATTATCCCTAGTTTCTTAGATGATGAATCTGAGGCAAAAAGAGATTTAACAGCTTGCCAATGTTACTCACACAGCTTGTAGATGGTGGTGCATTGATTTCAGCTTCACAGATGGCACTATTAACCATAACACTATTTATCCCATAATAATTGATCAATAAATAGTTTTAAATGAACAAACTTGAATACATGGAAAGCAATTTCAAAAAAAAGAAAGATAAGTCTTGATTGGGAACCTAGCTCTACTACTAAATTGGGTAATTTCTTTCTTTCTCTGAGCCTCTGTTATTTCATCTTTGAAGCATAGACACCATAATGACTATCTAAGGAATTATAGCAATTAAGTGAGATAATATACATAAAGAGCCAAGATCTAGAAAATACAAGTAAGTCAACTCATGAGTCAGTTCTGACATTCGATTTTACTCTAGTTGCAAGCTAACCAGGTAGCCGGTTCTATTTGATGGATACCGGCAGAAGACATGAGAATTCTCAGTCAGAGAAAAAGAACTTGATTACTCATGCACTAAAAAAAACCATAAATATCAACATACTTACATTGGTTCCTCTTATCTCCAAGTCCCATCATGGAGGAGAGATGAGAGGACACAAAGAGGTGTCCACATAGATGCTACACATGCTGTGGATTTGCATTAGAGCTGAGGAACATGAAGCTTGAAAACTTAACACTTTTAAAGCAAGAAGTCAGTCAGTCTTCACTTTGCTTGGAGGTGTAAAGACTGGAGAGATAGTGCCTCATTCCTCAAGGTTGTTCACTGCAAATACGACCCTGAGAATAGCCATGCCCAACAGGACACGTAGAAGCAGGAAAGATCCATGAAGGAGTGTCTCCTAAGACCTTGTTAGCTCCCTTCACAGAGACAGAAGAAAAAACATTTCTGTTAAAAAAAAAATGGCATTTTCTACTTATGTATCATCTCTAATAATTAATATAATTTCATAAATTATATTCTTTGTGATTAAAGATAGACTTCAGTTAAAGCATCTTCAGTTAAAGAATCTGATTTTTCATAGCTATTTGGTGAAAAATATATATACACATCTCAACATTAAAATATGTATATCTATATGCATTTATTGACAGCTTATGCATAAATTAAGTATAGTCATCCCTCAGTATCCTCAGGGGATTCATTCCAGGACCCCTGCAGATACCAAAATTCACAGATGCTCAAGTACCTTATTAAAATAGCATAGTATTTACATATAACCTGTGCACATCTTCCTGTATACTTTGAATCACCTTTGAATTACCTATAATTTCTAATATAATGTAAATATTATGTAGTTTTATACTGTATTGTTTTTAAATATGTATTTTTAAAATGGTTATATTGTTGTTTTTTATCATTTTTCTCCGAAATATTTTCAATCCATTCTTGGGTGAATCTGTGCATGCAGAAACTGCAGATATAGAGGGCCAACTATACTTCAGTTTGAAATATGGCTAAATTTTAAAAAGAAACTTAATAGAAAGTCCTAATATAGAACTACAATTTGGCGTACTGTTCATGTCCTTATATAATCATTTCAGGTCATATCATTCAGTCAAAATATTTGTTTTCAATAAAAGGAAGTTATTTTCTATAATCAGCTATTTTGGGTAGTAAAAGAACCATTTATTGTCATGATGTGTACAGGTGTTTATTTTTAATAAATATCACCCTCTGATTTTACCAAATATTTAGGTGAGCATTCCAAAAGTCTAAATTGGTAAGTGAAAAAGTATTTTATGTTACTTTACCATTCCCTACTATCAGAACTTACAAAAAACAGTTTAGATATTAATTTTTCATATGTTCTTATATCCCTTTCTATTATAATTTTCTCTTGGCAAAGCATATTTGTATGATCACATTATAGCACACGATATCTGGCGCCAGTCAGTTTCAAATTCTAAACTTTGCCAGTTACTAGCCCTGTCACCTTGGTCAATATAATTAATTATCCCCCATTTTTTCATCTATAAAATGTATCTTTCCTATGTGTTTTTGCAAGATATAAATAAGTAAATATATACAGAATGTTTAGAACAGTGCCAGGCACAAATAAGGGATGTATAAATGTTAGCTAATATTATTATAACAGGCAAACTGTAAAGTCCTCATTTTTATGCCTCCACTTGAATCTCCGTGAGTTTCTCATAGAGCAGAATTCACATGGCAGATGTACAGCAAAGCTGTTGGGTGTTTTATAAAAATAAGAAACAGGCCGGGTGTGGTGGCTCACGCCTGTAATCCTAGCACTCTGGGAGGCCGAGGCGGGAGGATTGTTTGAGCTCAGGAGTTCGAGACCAGCCTGAGCAAGAGTGAGATCCTGTCTCTACTATAAATAGAAAGAAATTAGCCAAACAACTAAAAATAGAAAAAATTAGCTGGGCATGGTGGCGCGTGCCTGTAGTCCCAGCTACACGGGAGGCTGAGACAGGAGGATCGCTTGAGCCCAGGAATTTGAGGTTGCTGTGAGCTAGGATGACGCCATGGCACTCTAGCCCAGGCAAGAGAGTGAGACTCTGTCTCAAAAAAAAAAAAAAAAAAAAAAAAAAAACAAGAAATAATCCACCTTAAAAGATGTTTTTGCCTTTTGGGTCTTTCTGGGTTTCCCTGGGGAGTGTAAATGTTATTTGAAAACTTGAAAGGCTATTCCAAAAGATGAGCAATATACTACTATTAAACCACAGACAAAAGGCAAAATTATTAAATAGGCATTTGTTAGCTAAACTGGAATAAGAACTTTGTAAGAACAGTAGAAAGTTTGCAACTAATTAGGCTCATTTAAAATCCATTACTTAGCTTTTAATTAGACAAAAAGAGAAGGAATAGTGAGACCTCATTTTTATCTAATCGAGATAGAATTCTGAAACAGGCAGTTTCAGAAAAGCCTGATCTCATAGTGTTATATTCATCACTTTAAAACTAATTATTTTTAAGTCAAGGTGCTGAGAAGTGCAGTAAGGTAAAATTCAATGTTTGTTTTGACTAAGGAAAATATTATATTAAAAATGAGCCAAATATGCACACTAGCATTTTAGAGAGTCAACACTATTTGTACACCCAGTGAAAACAAAGTGATGGCAAATTCTCATAGCTGCTTGATTTTGTAGAAGAAAAATAATATAAAAAGTCCAGCTAGTGTCACGTATCCGCACTTACTTTACCCACATTAATTTCAGAATATTTAGTCTACTTGTGCTCAATAAAAAGATTTATATTGAAGAATTTAATAATTTAAAACCACATATTTACAAACTTGTCTTTCCTCTCTGTCTCACACACACACACACATATACACATCTTTTCTAAGGTTTTCTAAGATTTTGTCTAATCTAGTAAACCCTTTTCATTTATTAAATGACTATTAATTTCATGTACTTAAATAGACGTTTATTTAACGTCTTCAGCCTGCGTTTATTGAAAAAAGCACAAAGAAAAAAGGTTATATAGTTGCTTGCTGTCAGGTAACATTTTTTATAATAATTCATGTGATTCCTTTTATATATATATCTATTCTTGAGTTGATTGTAGTCAGGTGAATCTGAGTCACTTCTGTTCATGTCAAAATGAGGGCTGAGTCCATGAATTCTACTTGGTTACACACTGAGTCTGTGATGTGGATGAAACTCATTCTCTTGCTGGCTCATTTTTTAGCAAGCTCTTCTTATTAAATTATAACAAGTAAAATGAAAAGATCTTAAATTGCAGCCTCATCAATTTTGCAAAATGAACAAATTCTGTAAACACTAAAATCAAAATATAGAATAGTATCAGAACCCCAGAGTCCTTGCTCTTGCCCCCTCCCTCACTAAAAGAAAGTAACCACTATTGTGACCAATGTCATCAGAGATTACTTTGTCCAATTTCTGAATTTTACATAAATAAAATCATAAAGTGCATACATTTTTATGTTTGGCTTCTTTTGCTCAACATTCTGTCTGTGAGATTCATCCACATTGTTGTGTATAACATAACTTCGTCATTCTCCACTCTGAATGGTTTCCCATTGTATGAATACATCACAGTTTATCCATTTTACTGTAGAAAAACACTTGCATTGTTTTCAGTTTCAAGCTATCATGAATAATTTGCTACAAATATTTTTAGACATCATTTGGTACATATAAGTGTTATATACGTAAAGAAGGAATTTTTGGATCCTAAAGTATGAACATCTTCAAAGTAATTAGACTATCAAATAATTTCTTCACGTGGCTATACTGGTTTCTAATCCCACCAGCAGTATATGAAAATTATGGTTGCCCCACAACCTTGAAAATGTTGCATATTGCCATTTTTTCTTTTGTTTTACCAACTATGGTTTAAATAAGGTTCAATTTCTATTTTTCTAATAACTAATAGTGTGTACTTTTCAGATGCTTTTTGACATTGCTTTACGTGCTTTCTGTTCATTTTTGTGAAGTGCCTGCTGAATATTTTTGCCTTTTCTAAAAACTTGACTTATGTTTAAAATGAAATGATTTCTAGAAAGTATTTCTATATTACTCATATATATTTCTAAATAATTATTCATATATAAAAATATGTATTCTCGCAACCTAGGGCTTTCATGTTTACTTTTAATATTGGCTTTTAATAAAGAGAAGTAATTAATTTTAATAAAATCTATCACATCATCTTTATAGTTAGTGTTTTCCCTGTTCACTTTAAGAAATACTTGTATAACCCAAGATCATTTATGTTATCTTCCAGGAGTATTTTTTAACATTTTTAAACTGTAAAGTGGAGAAGGTTCAGTGCGCATTGTTCTACATGCATATAGAACATAAATATATAATTTATTCAGTCCAACATAAAAAGACTATTTTTTTTTTTACTATACAATATAGTACCTAGCTATAAATCAGTTGTCGTTATACATGTAGTTCTATTGCTGGGCTTTCTAATCTGTTCCATTGGTCTATTTTTCCTTTCCTTATGATAAGCCAACCCTGTGTTAAGCCTTCCGTATTTTGGTATCTTGTAGGATGAGTCCTCCAACTCTGTTCTTCCTTGGGATTTTCTTTAAAGTTTCTTGGCCCTTTGTATTTCTTTGCAAGTTTTGGAATCAGCTTGTAAGTTTCAACACACACACACACAAATGAATCCCTGCCAGACTTTTGATTTAGATTGTACTGAAACTATAGATAAGTTTGAAGGATGATACATCTTTACAACATTGAATCTTCTAACACAGGAATGAACATCATCCGTGTATTTACTTAGATCATCTTTAATTTCTCTAAGGATGATTTATAGTTTTTTGTGTAAAGCTCTTCCACATCTCTCAAGAGAGATTTCCAAGCTCTTTGATAATGTTTCATCTATTATAAATGCTATCTCTTTTTCTGGCATTTTGTTTTCTAATTGTTGGTTTCAAAATTCACGTATTAATTTGAGTAATACCTTAAAGTTGGTTTGAATTCTCTATGTACACTATTATGTCCTTTGCAAAGAATGACATTTTTGTGTTCCAGTTCTTACATATTTTAATATTTTTAAATAACATACATATTAATACAATAATATTCATATAATAGAATAACATACATGTATTAACATAATTCTATTATCCAATACTGATAGAAGTAGTGATAAATGACATCCTTTTTTAGTTTTTGAGTTTAGGAGGTAAGTTTTTGAAAATGTAGCATTAAGCATGATATATACTCATAGCTTGCTGTGGATAATAACCTTAATCAGACTAAACAAACATCACCTCTGCTGCTAAATAGGCTAAGGTTTCTGCTAAATCCAATAAGAACCACTGGATAAATTACAAAATTCATATGTCTAAAGGAATCAGAGAACAAAAGAAGAAATGAGGATTAACATTGTGTTGTGACTGAAACTCCAGAGAGAATAGAGCTGTTCAAAGATGAATGAGGATGTGCGGCTGCCTTTTCCAGGTTGTATTTGCCAATTCAGAATTGGCAAAAGTTGAGGATACCTGCTTGGCCCGGTGTCAGACTCCTCCTACGGTATAAGATGTCAGTAGAGGATTTAGTGGTTGCTCAGGGATAGAGTGACAAAATCAAACACTTGTGGGGCCTCAAACATTCCTTAGGTTGTCAAATGTCCGGAGGGGAGAGACTGAAAAACCAAACCAAAAAAATTTTGGAAAACTCAGTAAAAACTCCTATCATCTCTGAAAGCTGGGGATGCAAAGACACCTTCCCCAAACTTTCAATGAAAAGCATCAAAGGGCCATGCCTTAAAGAGCAAGAATGAACCAGCGGGAGGCTGAATCTTAAAGACTGCACCAGCCTTACCCATGCTTAGTCCCTGATTGTATTAATGTGATCAACTTCCCAATCTAACTCTCTCTGGTGGATGTTAAATCATCTGATGCCTCTATTTTTTACAGTAAATGAACAGCATACAGTTACAAATTATTAGGCTTCTGCAATAGGAGCATATCATTAATATCAGAGAAAAAAAATAGAAGCAGATTAACAGTTGATTCAGATTTTCAGGGTAGCAGATAAAGACTTAAAGTACTTAAGATTAATAGACTCAAGAAAAGGAAGATAATATTGACTTTACAATGAGGAATTTCAGCAGGAAATTAGAATCTACAAATACATTCAGAGCAACATTCTAGAACAAAAAATGTGGTGTATGAAACTAAGAACTCAACTGATGAGTTAACAATGGATTAGACAGAAAAAATGACAAATGAACAGAAGACCAGGTAATGTAAAATATATACACTGAAGCACAGAGAAAAAGTGAAGGAAAAAACAGAAATGCACTTAAGAGACATATGAGACATAATCACAATGTGTTAGACATCTGTATGGGAGTCCCAGAATGAGTTGGTGGAAAAAAGGGAGGACAAGCATTATTTGGAGAAAAAAATGGCAGAACGTTATTTTTACTTTATATTGTTTCTTAAGGCTTAATGGCAAAATAGTATGAAGTATTAAATGATGACATTATTCAGGTAACATTTAAAAAAGACTTTTATTTGAAATATTACAACAAGTCTTTTAAATGTGAGGTAGACTGAGTTTAATGCCTTAAAAGCTAATAATCATAAAAATTTAAAGCCAAATGGAATTTCAGGATGATTTATCCCAAACTCTTTTGTTTTATTTCTGACTTTCCGAGGGATCAAAAGACTTGTCCAGGTCTAGGGCAGATGATGTCTTAATTTTTCACTTCATTCTGTTTATAGAGATACCGTCAATGAGTCCGATTACCAGTTTGACCTTATTAGTGTAGTTGCAGAGTGGGGGCGGAGGGGGGGAAGCAAACATGTTCTTCTTTACTCTGCAAAGTATTCACTTATGCACCAAAAATAAGAAATAGGATAGTTTGGGCAATAATTCCCTGGTTGTTCTGGTTTATCTAAATGAACCTAAATAAAAATTGTTACAATATTATCAGTCAGCTTTTGGAATCTCCAGCTCTATTCCTGTTTTGTTAGGATCCATTTGGTATCTTACCAAGTTTCCTGATCCTGTGAATTTCTTACAAGTCCCACCTCATTTCTCATTCTGTGTATGTGTTGACTTCCAGTATTAGACACCCAAGTCTATATTTAATATTATAATACCTGGTGTTCCTTCTACTGAAAGTCAGAACGTGAATCCTAGCTCTCTACCCCTTACAAACCATACAATTTGGGCAAATTACCAAATCTTTCACTTTATTCATGTGTAAACTTAGGATAATAAATAGCACCTACCTAATTGAATTTCACTTTATTTATACTGTTCTGTGTTTCTCATATATTTTATGATAAGAATGTATGACATTATTAATCATAAAATTAATTTAGGAATAAGTGAATAATTCCTACCTTAGGTGGGTGTTAAGGCAATTAAATTAAATAAAAGTATAGAAATAAAGGACATAGAGCAGGGGTCAGCAAATATGGGCCATGGGACAAATTCTGTATGCCACCTATTTTGTAAGGAAAGTTCTATTGGAACACACATATGCCCATTTGTTTACATATTAAATATGCTGTTTTCTAATTACAATGGCAACTATAATTGAGTAGTTGCAACCAAGACTGGATAACCCATAAAGCCTAAAACATTTAGTATCTGGCCTCTTACAGAAAGTTTGCTGACCCCCGACTTAGAAAATTGTCTGGCATAACAGTACTTGTCAATTATTGCTGTAAATTATCCCTTTTTTTTTTTTTTTCAAAAGAATCCAGAATCCAGGATGCAAAAATAGAATCCAGATTTCATTATAACTATTAAATACTTACTGATAAGTTTGATTGCTATTTAGAAAATTCACTATATACATGCCAATTTTTATGAATTCTACATTAAAAAGGCATTTTTACAAAATGCCATATTTGCTGGTACACTTCTTTTTTTATGGGTGAAAACAAATTTCTGGTATATTATTTTGTAATTTAAGAGTAGCAATTTTGCACAGCTGGAAAAAATATATTTTGCATTTGAATTAATGATGTATAGAGTCTATTGAAAGCTACTAAAGCTAATTTGAGCTATTGGATATAATGAGAGTTTCCTTTCTAACAATCCTCTTACATTAAGAAGATTTATCCATTAAATAAGACATTAAAAAGGAAACTATTCATTTCCTTTGTGCTGCTGTATATAAGAACATTAATCATAGCACTTTTGTTTCTTTTCAAATAGTTAAGGTAAAGGATTACAGAGGAAATGAATATATATTTTGAAAAGGCAGAGGCAATTGCTATCTATGGCAAGAAGAGAGAAGCACATTCCTTTCTACTTGAAACTAATATTATTTATAAAGGAGGTGTTGGCTAGAAGATGATGAATGAACAAAGCTTGTTTAACCAGAAAACTTCAGAAACCCATGCCTTCTTCCTCATGTTGTTCTTGGAAACCACCTTTTAAAATTGTTCCCATAAAACGTTGGATCATAACCAATGTGGAGCCATCAAAGGGTTATTGTTGTAATAGTTAGCACCAGTAATAAGTGCCACAATGACTCATTAGACATCTGTATTTACATGCTAAGCGAGTATGCCTTAGTTTTTTATATCCAAACTTGGGTCGTAATTATTATACATGAGTTACCATTATGCCCAGGCAGGATTTTTAATACATACTCTATTAATAACTGTCTATTGAATAACAATTAAATAGTTTATATTGCATTATAAAGAAATTTGAGTAGATGAGGAGGAATTTCAGTAACTGCATAAATCCATAATAATTCTAACATGATCAAAATGTTAGCATATGTGGTACATAAAAGTTACAACAGAAGTCATATTGCACTATGATATAATAAGATAAGCTATGGAGCAAGGGCTAACAGTGAAAAATAAAGAAAAGCTATTAGAAATACTATATAGGAAAAATCATCAGAACTTGATGATTAACTCAATGTGGAATGATAGATTAAAAAAAATCAAGGAAGCCCTCATCCCCACTGTGTGTAGAAAAATATCATATTTAAGAATAGCTCAAATAAAAGATTATGGATGATGAGAACAGTGGAGAACTCCACAATAAGTTATTTTAATGAAGAAAAGAAGAGTGTCAGACTGAACCTTAGAATTTAAAAGGAAGGGAAATAAAGAAAAACAGTAACAACAGAAATGGCTAGTTCACAAGACATAAAACAGTGTATTGCTGAAACCCAATAGTTTCAAGAAGTTACATACAAACACTGACATGATCAAAAAGACCTGAAAAAATGACACTGTATTCGAATGCCATTGACAACCTTGTGGATAACCATTTTAATAACATAACTGGAGCAGACAGACACCTCACTACCAAGCTAAGGTTTGAACACATGGAAATGAAAGTGATTAGAGCAAACACATGTTTGAAAATTCAGGCTGTTAAATAAAAAGAATGGCAACTCTAGACAGTCACAGCAGGAGTAGTAGTATTTTCTTTTGCGTGGTAGAAGAGGCCAAACATGTTTTCCTACTTAAGACAGAAATAGCATAAAGAGCAAGCTTGCATGTGCAAGAAAGAGAGAGAAAACAAATAGAAGTTTAAACAGGGGAAGGGGATCATAAGCAATAATCTGTTTGGTTCTTTGTCTCTCTGCTCACCTAATCTACAAAGCTAAAGTCATTTAACCCTCATCAGTGGTTCAACCCATATCAGCCTCTAAAACTAATATACTCTTAAGAAAGGGCACAGGTACAACACAAAGTTACTCCATTAGGAGTATTAGGAGCTCTTCTTGCAATTTACACACATGGACACTGCCTAGTAGCAAAGGCTAAGAATGGCAAATTGAAAATAGAGACCAGTTTAGCTTGCTAGACCTCTTAGAAGTTTATTTGACCTGAGGTCCAATAGCATCATGGAAATAGGCGCTGAGGCCACTAGTGAACAAGATTGCAGGATAAATTCTAATAAAGTTATATCATTCCTTCCCAATTATTTCCCCTTCAACTAGCTTGATTAATACTCTTCTATCTATGGAATGGAAGCCTGCTAAATACCTAGCACCTTGCATTTTGGAGGTTTTGTCATCAAGGATTTCACTCAGTGAAGCAAGAGCCCTTAGTCATCATGAGGTTGGTCATCAGGGTCTCTCCTAACTCAGGATATTAATATACGCATTTGTTACAACCGAACCAGACCCTACTATCTCAAGGGGAGTCCATTCTGAAAGTTTTTTCCCAATGGTAACATTCATATCTTCCAACAGGAGTATTTGAAAGACCTCTATCCACAATAAGAACTTTGATTAATTTCTACCTTCTAAATCCCCCGCCCCCATCAGCATCACTCACATCTCAAGGATACTGAGTCGACTCTTTATTTAATGGCCTAGTCTTCCGTTATAGCAC
>NW_012153729.1:3306017-3325870 GCF_000956105.1 Propithecus coquereli
GGTTGCCCAGAAATATATTTAACTAAGGAGGTAAAATACCTTTACAGGGAGAACTATGAACCACTGAGGAAGGAAATAGCAGAGGACATAAACAGGTGGAAAACTATACCATGCCGATGGGTCGGCAGAATCAACATTGTTAAAATGTCTATACTACCCAAAGTGATCTACAGGTTCAATGCAATCCCTGTTAAAATATGTTGCAGATAGTCTTTTAAGTATCAAATAATATATCATTTAAAATAAAATAGGATTTGACCTACTGTTTCATACTATTCCCTTTCGTATTCAAAGCTTAAATGTCATGCTTTCCTGAACTCTTCTGTTAATAGCATATTCTCAAGTGAATGAGCGAAAATGGATTACAATCAACAATTTTGGAAATTCTTGAGAAGTTGGCCTGTTAGTCTTGAATATGCATGTCCTAATCTCTCCTGTCATGTTATGGAAACTTTTTTTTTTAACTTTCCTCCTTGAAGTTAAAATAGTAATAAATCTATTTCCACTGGTTCAATGCCTGAACTTTCTTTACTGTACCATAAATCATGGGACGGTACATCTTCACTTTACCTTGAAAAACACGCTAAGGGAAAACAAAAACACTACATTTATGTTTCTCCATACACTTGAATGCTTTATAATGCACCTGCAATAAAAACATTCTTTCTTGCCCTGATGATTTAAGAGAGGAGACATATGGATGGCTCTGCTGCTGCTAGCAGCCATGTTTCTACAACACGAGCCAGACTCCAAAGGGAGGCAGTGAAATGGATTTGGAATCTTGCTAAGCTTTGAATCAGGCCAACCTTGAAACTCGCTCTATCGTCAGATTTTTCAGGTGTGAGTAGGTCTTTTCCATGTTTTTAAAGTGATTTTGAGTTAAGAACACTAAGCAACATAAATAACTCTAAGAAAAATTGCCTTCTAAACATTTCTCATTTCCTTAGGTCTTTTGATGAACTTGCAGTCCACTGGGCTTCCTCTGGTATTTTTTATTAATAGTTACCGAAGCTTAATGATTACTTCGTAATACTTATCATTTTTCCACCCCACATTATTACTGTCTCACTCACTTTAGTCATTTTGCTCCCATTGTGTGTGTGTGTGTTTACTTTCTAATAGCATGGTTTTAGTTTTTGAATGTTTTCTTCATTAACTTTTAAAATAAAGATGGAAAATTCTAATATATAATTTCAATGCATTTAAAATGAATTCTTTGGGATATATGAAGTAATAAAAAAAATGCTTAATCACAATTGTCCTTAGTATAAAAAGCCATAAGGTATCATTATTTTTATAACTTTATAATTAAAAATATTTCTTATCTGCTTAAATATGTCAAGGGAATCCAACAGATACCGCAATTCAATTAAATCACCCCTGGTTTTATGGTGATGATCCTGTGCCAGACCCCTTTAGTTGCTGTTTGAAGGTGTGAACTTCACGCTGTCACTGAGGCTACCTGGATCCAAATGGGCCTTTCAGAGCTGATTGAATAATTTTTAAAGATAGTTTTTCCCTCCCATGATTGCTTTTAACTGAGAATTCTGGAAATTGAGAATATGTTATTCACTTATTCTCATTAATACATCACTGTCAAGCTTAAAATGTTTTATGAAAAAAAATATGTTTGAGGACCATGTCATAATACAATTCTAGTGTTTATTTGAAACTAAAGTCTTAAGAGGATAGAATCATAAAACCGAAAGCAATGTAAGAGATAATTTTAGCCAAACATTCTCTCTACCTCAAAAATTACCTGTACATCATTCTTGTAGGGTAGTCATCTAGAATTTGTTTAAGTTTTTAATTTAGTCATCTATTCATTTATTCAATAAATATTTATTGATCTCTACTGAATGCCAGGCTGTGTTCTAAGCTCTTTGAGTCATCAGTGAACAAAATAGCTAAAGACTTCTTTTTTTTTTTTTTATTTCAGCGTATTCCAGGGGTACAAATATTTAGGTTACATATATTGATTGAAGCTCACATTCTAGCAGGTGGTGATGATCAAAAATATATATAATAAGAAGCTAATTATATAGTGTAGCAGAAAACAAAAAGTACCATGGAAATAAAAGGAGGACAGTAGATCCAAATAGGAGATTGGTCATGCTATAGTTTTGTGAGGGTAGATGGAACATAATTAGTTTTGAAGAGGTTGGTTGGTGCAAGCTTACCAGGGAATAGCTAAACAATGTCTAGAAGGAAGTCAGAGAGAGTCATGAAAATATCTGGCAAAAAAAGCCTTTCAAAGCTAGTAAGTACCATAAGGTGGAAGTATGTCTCGATGTGTTTGAGGAAAAGCAAAAGTTGAGTGAGGCAATGAGAGAGCAGGTGAGGAGGTTGGGGAGATAACAAAGGCTTTGGAGGGCCCTAGTAGTCATCACGGACCAACTTAGGCTTTATTCTGAGTGAAAGGTTTAGAGATCTGGAATAGTATTATCTGGCTTATGTTTTACAAGGAGCACACTAGTGGCTGTGGTGAGAATAGACTGACTGGGCTTTTGAATAGGTGCAAGAAAACCTGTCAGGGGATTTCATCATCCAGGTGGATCATGGTGGTTGGACCAGGATGGGTGCTGTGGAGGGGGTTAGAAGAGGTCCCTTTCTGGAAATATTTTGAAGGAAGAGCTCTCAAGATGTTCTGACAAAATGCACATGAGGGTTGCCCAGAAATATATTTAACTAAGGAGGTAAAATACCTTTACAGGGAGAACTATGAACCACTGAGGAAGGAAATAGCAGAGGACATAAACAGGTGGAAAACTATACCATGCCGATGGGTCGGCAGAATCAACATTGTTAAAATGTCTATACTACCCAAAGTGATCTACAGGTTCAATGCAATCCCTGTTAAAATATGTTGCAGATAGTCTTTTAAGTATCAAATAATATATCATTTAAAATAAAATAGGATTTGACCTACTGTTTCATACTATTCCCTTTCGTATTCAAAGCTTAAATGTCATGCTTTCCTGAACTCTTCTGTTAATAGCATATTCTCAAGTGAATGAGCGAAAATGGATTACAATCAACAATTTTGGAAATTCTTGAGAAGTTGGCCTGTTAGTCTTGAATATGCATGTCCTAATCTCTCCTGTCATGTTATGGAAACTTTTTTTTTTAACTTTCCTCCTTGAAGTTAAAATAGTAATAAATCTATTTCCACTGGTTCAATGCCTGAACTTTCTTTACTGTACCATAAATCATGGGACGGTACATCTTCACTTTACCTTGAAAAACACGCTAAGGGAAAACAAAAACACTACATTTATGTTTCTCCATACACTTGAATGCTTTATAATGCACCTGCAATAAAAACATTCTTTCTTGCCCTGATGATTTAAGAGAGGAGACATATGGATGGCTCTGCTGCTGCTAGCAGCCATGTTTCTACAACACGAGCCAGACTCCAAAGGGAGGCAGTGAAATGGATTTGGAATCTTGCTAAGCTTTGAATCAGGCCAACCTTGAAACTCGCTCTATCGTCAGATTTTTCAGGTGTGAGTAGGTCTTTTCCATGTTTTTAAAGTGATTTTGAGTTAAGAACACTAAGCAACATAAATAACTCTAAGAAAAATTGCCTTCTAAACATTTCTCATTTCCTTAGGTCTTTTGATGAACTTGCAGTCCACTGGGCTTCTTCTGGTATTTTTTATTAATAGTTACCGAAGCTTAATGATTACTTCGTAATACTTATCATTTTTCCACCCCACATTATTACTGTCTCACTCACTTTAGTCATTTTGCTCCCATTGTGTGTGTGTGTGTTTACTTTCTAATAGCATGGTTTTAGTTTTTGAATGTTTTCTTCATTAACTTTTAAAATAAAGATGGAAAATTCTAATATATAATTTCAATGCATTTAAAATGAATTCTTTGGGATTATAATGTGAGAGTAACTGTAGTCATAACTGAAAGTAATTTTGAAAGTTCTAAGTGAATCATTATTTTCTTTCCAAAATGTTAAACTGCAGTGGTTGGATATGCCTGATGAGCTTCCTTCTTACCCTTTCAAAATGTTTGCCTTGGATATAAATATGTTTTTATATTGCAGTTAATTTGCATACATATTCCATTTTCACCCCAATCCAAACCTCTGATATTTTTCTGTCTGCACCTCACCTATGGTGGCACTGTGAGCTGCTGATTTTCCAGCTTAATTTTTGTCCCCAAAAGCAGCATAAGCATTTTTCTGCTTAAACTAATAGAGTCCTGGTTTATTATTTCTCTCTTTTTTTTCATTTGCACATTTTCTCTATTGCTTTTATCTTATTCACACACACACACATCTTGAAAGGAAGTAAATTATCATTCCCCTTTAAGTATTGCATTTGCCAATAAGGCATTGAAAACAAAATACTTGCAAAAGGCAGGGTATTTTATAATCACAAATTTACTCATTCCCATCATCCCCAAGGGAATAAAGCACATATTATTATTCCATTAAGGAAATGAAGACTCTCTGAGCCAAGCAACCCTCTCTTTAGCTCCCTCCGCCCATTCCCATGTTCTAAAACTTTCTCTGCATAAATAGTTCTAAAACTTTGGTACCCATAACCTTGTGACTTACAGAAAATTCTTAAGGGTCACTCCTGCAGGGACCTTCAAGAGGTAATCCTTGTTGCTTCTGTGCCCCACCCCAAAACAAAGCAGTTCAGTTTTTGCGTTGTATATGGTACATGTTGTACTTAAGAAAAAAAAGAACTTGGCGTTTAAATAGCGGAACATAATTATTTTATTAAAAGTTTATCCATTAATACAGTACTCCAGATTTTTCCTAGAAACTGCCAAAGCAACAGAAAGCAAAATAACAACGACAAGAAATGAAAACAGTAAAAGCAAAATTTATTTTAACATACAAATATTTTCAGGTGCATATGATGCAGAGAGAAAACTTTTTGGATGATTCTATTTTTTATACATTTGTGAGTTCATAAATTAAATATGTTTCATAAGCATTATAACATAAGATTCACCAAACCCTGAGAACTAGTCTCAATTGCTGCCTTGAGAGAGGTTTTACCTTCTGATACTCTATGTCCAAATTAAGGTTGTCTATTTATAAAAATGCAAATGAGGAAATCAGAAAATCATCTAAGAAATGCTTAAAAATTTACTTATTTTTAATAACTTTTTATTTTAAAATAATTAATAACTTAGAGAACTTTGCAAAAATAATACCGAAAGTTCTCTTATACCCTTCACCCAGCTTCCCCTTTGTTGACAAAAAAATATCCTCCATCTAAACATGAGAATATTTCAGGCAGACCCAACTGAGAGAAATTTTACAAAATAACTTGACTGAGACTTGGCAAACATGTCACCGTCATGAAAAACAAAAACAAGCCCAAAGAGCTAGCTGTCACAGATTGAAGGAAACCAAGAAGACACAAAAACTAAATGCAATGCAATGTGGAATCTTGGATTGGATCCTGGAGAAGAAAAACGATTTCTGTGGAAAACCAATGACACTTAAATAGTGTTTGTAGTTTGTTAATAGTGAATGTTAATTTCCTGCTCTTGTGATTATCCTAGTTCAACGCAAACTTTTACATACTGATTATAGCCTCCGTAATTATTTTATATAAATATTGCATAATATTGATACTTTATAATTTTGGTTTTATATATAAACATGTAATAATATTTAAAATATATAACTATCTAGAAATTTAATAATATTTATGTGATAATTATTAATAGTATTTACTGTGGTGTCTGCAAATGGTGATTTTGTATTTCCCTGATTGCTTTTACATTTATCGACTGAGATTCTTTTGTAAAAAAACAGCAATCTCTTAACCTCCATCCATTATTTATTTACGCATTTATTTTTATCACTATGAGCTCGTGGATATTTATTTTATGCTACAGGTTACATTTCGCCATGATTATTGATTTATTTCTTTTGCTGCTAAACTGTTGTAGCTTTAATCATTGAGATCTCTTTCATGTTGGCTCATGGCTGCTTCAAATGCTCCCATTACTTTGCAACCAGTTCCACATTTTCTGGCACCACAAAATATTTCATATTCCTCTTGTATTTTCCCTGCCCTAGCCTGAGAATTTTTTTCAGAAAGACCTGGTTTCTTTTACTGGAGAATGGTATTTAGAAACCAGTATCTTAATGCTAATTGTGTTAATTACTCCTGAGTTGTCATAATTCCTGGGTCTTCTGAGTACACAGTTACAAAATATATATATATATATGCTAACTCATGCATATCCCCTTCTCTTTCACATGAAGAATAACACCCTATTGCCTATTGGTAATCTTTTACTAAAAGCAGTGGCAATATTTTCATTCACATTCCCCTAGCTATTCTACTCTGTGAAAATGTTATTTGGATTTAGGTAAAGTTATTTTAATATTTAAAGAAAAAATGTATCTAATTAATAAGTACATATTTTTTTTCTGAATTATACCCTGGATAAACACTTGTTCCACTTTTGACTAGAGGAATGAGATCTTTTGTTTGGACATCTTATTGGGAGTTTAAGTTTCTGCCTCACTACTTACCAAGTAGGCAAAGTTGAGCCTTTCTAGTTCTTAATAATAATAATGATAAAAAGCTGTAAAAAATACAACAGGAAGATTTCAACAGCCCCTAATTTTTTTTAAGTTGTCATAATTATGGATTAAACTCAGATATTGCATAAATAAGTTCTTGGGAGAAATAAAAAAAATCACCAAGGTAAATATGTTGTATTCTAATTTCTGGAGGATAATTTTGAAAAATGTATCAAGAACTTATTCATTAATCCACTATTTATTCTATCAGTTCCTGTAATAGTGAAAAACTGGAAACAGACTAAATATCAAACAACAGTAATTACTCAAACGTGTTATATATAGTACATCCACAAGACAAGCTACTACACAACCAGCAAAATATCATGGTCTCAAAAAATATTTATATAGAGCAAGATGTGGAATAGAAACTCCAGCAATTGTCCCTCCGCACTAACACCAAATTCCACAACAGTCCATGCAAACAAGCACCTTCAGAAGAACCAAAAATCAGGAGAGCAATCATACTACCTGGTTTTAGCATTATATCAAGGAAAGAGGCACAGAAGAAGGAAGAAAGGACATCTTGCATTGCCTACGCTACCCTTCCCCCATCCCTGGGCAGTGCCGCACCAGCACACCTAGTGGACAGAGAATTCGTGTGCCCTGGGGAGGGAAAGTGAAGTGATGGTGGGACTTAGCATTGAAACTCAGGGCCGCCCTGGCACTGGAGAACACAGCACAGGGCAGAATTCTGCCAGTGCCCACAAAGACAACCTTTAGACCAGCCCAGCCAGAGGGAAATCATTCTCCCTGAAACTTGAATTCCTGCTAGCCCCACCACCAGCTGACAAAGAGCAGCCTGGGGCCTGAACTAAATTCCTAAGGCAGTTGGGCCACCAAGGCTTCAATCCTTGTGCAATTCCAATGGCTGTACTGGCTCAGAGCCAGTGGACTTGGGATGCATGTGCCCCAAGCTGCAGTCCAGACACAGCCTGTGTCACCCCTCCCCCAACTCCAGGCAGTGCAGCTCCAGCCATCTTCTTCCTCTTGGAGAAAAGAAAAGGGAGAGTTCAGAGGATGTTGTTTTGCAACTTGGGTACCAGCTCAGCCACAGTAAAATAAAGCACCAAGCAGACTCCTGAAGCCCCTGAGTCCCGGCCTTAGTTCCTGGATGGCATTTCTGGACCTACTCTGAGCCAGAAGGAAACATGCTGCCATGAAGGGAAGGACCCAGTCCTGGCAGGACTCATCACCTGCTGACTAAAGAGCCCTTGGGCTTTGAATAAACATCAGAAGTAGCCAGGCAACAGTCACCATTGGCTCTGGGTGACACTGGGCTGGCATCAGACCTGACCTGGCACTGGTGGCCACGAGGAAGTACCCATGTCACTCCTCCCCCAACTCAGCAGCCCAGCACAGAGAGTGGGGGAAGAGAGTGAGAGGCTTTGCTTGGTAATCCAGGGAATTCTCCCATATCTTACCCACGTCCACCAAGGCGGTACGGCCAGGAGTCTGCGAGAGTCACAGCATTCCTGGGCTTGAGGCACCCTCCGTGCTGACATGGCTACAGTGACCAAAGACTTAGTATAAATTAAACAAAAGTCCAAAAGTAAACCCTTCACCAAAGGGGGGAAAAAGATAAATCATGACAAAAAAGTAGGATTTTAAATTTGCAAGTGGTGATGGCATTTTACACATATACAAAAAAAAAAAAAAAAACTAATGTTAAACTTAATATACCAAAACCTCATTTACTTGAAGTACAACAACTCTGAATTTTCAATAGTTTAACATGCTAAAGGAATCTGGCGAAATTAACTTTTGTAATATCTCTAAAATAGAATACATAAAGCAAATTAGAATCATGGAAGCAATAGTTCAGTGGACACCACAATTTCTTTCCTCTTTTGTGACTATTTAATATTCTAATTAAAACTCTCTCTTATCTACTTGCAGAAGCATTTACAAACTCTACCTCACATTGAGTAGCCTTCCATCCTGCTGATCAGTATGCATGAACTGGAAAGATGATTTGCAGATAGCAGGTTTGAAAATTGCTTCTTTATTAACTACAATGACACAATGCTTTCATTTCTTTCATACACTTGTTCACTCAGAGTTCCTTCTGAGTCTTAGAATTGTTTGTCACCTCTCTCCTGAGGTCAGGGAACATATGCAAGGTATTTCTGAGAAGGGTATATGACTAAGCAAATCTATTATTCATAAAGTTTTCTTGTTACCCTTATATAATAATGGGAGAAAAGGAGAGAGACTAATATTTATCGAACAGCTAAGGGCTATAAGCACTATGTTAGGAGCTTCAGATAGCTTTTAAACCTTAGAACAAACCCCCAAACATCTCCGTTTTGCTGATGAACAAAAGTCTAGAGAGCTCACTCAGCCAGTAAGTGGTTGGGTTGGACATGAACTCAAACTCTTCTTGCTCTAAACGCTATGTTTTTTTCCACTCCATCATGTGCTTTAGTGTGTGCAAATTTCTCATTATTTTTAAGTGTACTCTAACATTTCCAGAGTTATGGTCCTTCAAAGAATACTTGGGATAGTCTCTTCTTCCTCTACGAAGGTGAAAAATGAAGTTGATCATGGAGAAGACTGAATCTTCTCAGCAATCCTTGGTGACAGGAAAAGGTGGGATTAGAATATATTTTTCTAGTCTATGTCCTGGTGTTTTTTCCCCAGCATCTTGTTTCCTGGGATCTGCTTGGTCTGTTTTTTCATTATCCTGTAAGACCTTCAGGGGTATAAGGAAGTCTCTATTATTTTTAACCTCCCTCCCCACAATATTCCACTGAGTACCCTTAGTTAGAAGTCAATTCTGTTAAAACCTAATTAGTCACTAAAACACGATCCTCCTGTCAGTACTTGAAACTCATTTGACTCAGGTGCTGTGAGCCTCATACTATCTTTTGAAGAAACTCACTGTTATTATTCTAGCCATTGGTACCCTAAGGAAATGAAATAGAGTTTCAGCCTGGGTTCTATTGTTTTTATTTACTTATTGTTTATGAAAATTAAACCTAATATAAAGCAGGATGCTTGCATAAAAATAGAGCCAGAACAGTTAAAAATAGCAAGTAGTATGATGATACAATGCATCTGAGATGAGTTAATTAGTTCAATTAATAGCCTAATAGTGTCTGCAATAGCAATGTGGACATTAAAAAAAAAAAAACTGATTTTTTTTTCTTTCCTTGACCTCCAAACTCAGCATGTTTATGCGTTTTACTATTGTAATCCCATTTTATATTTTATTCTTCCTGAGCCTGCAAGATATTATGATAAATTTGTATGTTTGCTCATCTTTTGCTAGGATAGCCTAACAAACATTCCTCGATTCATTAAAAAAACAACAAACTAACAACTGAGAACAATACTTATTGTGCTTTGTCCTTTTTGTTAGGAAGGGAATATAAAGCACTTTGTTTTAAAATGAATAGATGAATGATAATATGCTCATCAATAGGACACTGTTTCAAAATCTATTTTATCTCTGTGACTGGGATTTTATTTGTACGTCAGGGGGTTGATTGGCACCAGGTGCCCGGGCAAGAGACAGGCTTGCCTAACAATGAAGTGTGGAGCTGCCTTGAGATCTCAGGAATAGACCAACTATCTATACATCACTCAACATAGATAAGAAATACAGAAACTGGCCTAAAATTAATCATTGTATATCTCCTTGAACATATCCAGAGAAATAAAATTTCCCCATTTAATCAAGTGTTCAGAGTTTTAAAATGCAGATTATATTAAAAAGTTTTATATTTATTTTCTACATAGTATATGTTTGCAAATTAATGCCTTTTTTTTTTTAGCAAAAGCAGGTAACAGTTACTGAATATATGCTTTGTTCTAGGTGGTCTTCAAAGTACTTTGTACATATTTCTAATTTAATCTTCCCATAAACCCAGTGAGATAAATACAACTGTTACTAACATATTTTCAATGAGAAAAAGAAGGTGGCAAGAGGTTAAAATGACTTACCCAGGTTTTTGTAGCTAATGGGAGGATGAGTCTGAGATTAGAAACCAGTGAGCATGGCGTGACAATCCATGCACTTAGCAACTAAGATGCATTCGTCTTTTCATTAACACCGCCACTCTTTCTCTGCTGGCTATATTGAGTTCTTTAAAAGACTCTTTTTCTCTGTCGAAAGTGTTGGTGTTATTAAGCAAGAGCCTTTTTTTCCTTAAGTAAGACTGAGCTCAAAGGAAATGATGAACTATAATCATCTAGGAAACTTCTTTTCCCCTCAAAAGATTGGTGGAGTGTCCCCGAAAAAACAAGAAGAAACGAGACAACAAAGTGAGAACTGGCTTGCTCTCAGAATGCTTCCTTTCTTGGAGTCAGGGCCGTAAATCCTTACAATTTAACCCTGGCTCCACATTGTCATATTAGGTAGCAGTGAGCAAAAATAAAATGTATTTTTAACATATTTTCCTGTGAGAAGCTCCAATAATTCCAAACACAAATAATATCACAATTGTTCTCTAATTCAAAGGAAATTTGTCAGATAAGAAGGTGGATCATTGTCTCAGCTGAGACAAAGCCTACATATATACACACTTTTAAAAGTCTATGTCTATATACATATATAATATAATTATAGATAGATTGCATATAATATATACTAATATGGTAGTGTATATATTAGTACATATTTGTATACTATAGTATTGTGGTTACCAGTCCCTGGGCTGCAGACCAAACCAGTCCATGGCCTGTTAGGAACTGGGGCACACAAGAGGAGGTGAGCAACGGATGAGCAAGGGACGCTTCGTCTGTATTTACAGCCGCTCCCCATTGCTTGCATCACCTCATAAGCTCCACCTACTGGCAGATCAGCTGAGACACTAGATTCTCCTAGGAGTGAGAACTCTACTGTTAACTGCACATGCGAGGGATCTAGGTTGCAGAATCCCTACGAGAATCTAACACATGATGATCTGAGATGGATCTGAGGCGGTGATGCTAGCGCTGGGGAGCAGCTGCAAATGCAGATTAACATTAGCAGAGAGGTTTAACTGCACAATAAATGTAATGCTCTTGAATCATCCCAAAACCATTCCCCCCGTTCCATGGAAAAATTTTCTTCCATGAAATCAGTCCCTGGTGGCAAAAATGTTGGGGACTGCTGCTATAGTATCTTAATGTACTTATGTACATTATACATAGATTCAAAGGTTTTTAAAAACTTGTGTGTATATAGGTATATATACACTATGAAAAATCAAGCTAAAACCATCTTACAATTGGCTCGATTAATAGATGATACATATAATACATTAACCAAGCAATTTAAGGAGCAACTAAATTTTCTGTGTTTTCAATATATTATAGAAATAAGCAGTGGGATGAATATTATTGTTTCTTTTTATTATGCTTTTTTGGACTGTCTCATCACCTACTGAATGTGGACATTCAAAAACTCTTGAGAAATTTTAAAATAGAGCATCACCAAAACCCTTCTTTCATTCTCTATAATGTTCCTTAAAAACCCGAACCTCCACATATTTAAACTGGAGGGATCTAGAACTTTAGAAAGTTAAGCACCCACATGATATTCTACCCAGGGCAATTCCACTCTGTCATTCTGACTTCTCTGTAAACCTTCCTAAGTCACTCCATGGATGCTGTAATTCTGGATCTTTCTTTCTCCCTTTAGTATCAGTCCTAAGGCTGCAGGAATATTTAACAACAATACTAATTATTTTGCAAGAATGGTTTTCTGGCCCTTCTCTCTAACTACTTAAATCATTTTTCTGTGTTGAGAATAAGGAGAAATCCTTACTAAATTCTTGGTGGTTTCTAGTTGATTGACTTCTAATGAGGATTCTTGGTGGTTTCTAGTTTATTGACTTCTAATGAGGATTCTTGGTGGTTTCTAGTTTACTGACTTCTAATGGGGTATCCGGCATCAGCAGCTCAATGAGGCTGAAAATGTTTCCCTGTTCTTTGACTTCAACCAGTCTTAGGCTGAATTTGAACATTTTTGCATAGTTTGTTCAATGCACAAAAATAAATATACACCATAAAATGCACTTTAAAAAGTATATCAGGGACAGAGATGTCATATATCATTTCTTTATCAATGACTATGAATAAATATAAATGATAATTAATATCATATGTAATACTGAACCAAGAACTTTATTTTCCCAACCTCTACCATGGAAGTTACTTGGGTGAAATTCTTGTCATTTTTCATGATCATTTCCTCACCCTGGAGAGTTAGAAGCACGGATAGCCATTCTCAATCGGCACGCCCTTCTGAACGGCTCCTCTCCCACGCCCAGCCTTTTGCTCTTTTTCTTCTCTCCCTTCCCCCTCTCCTCATTTCTTATTCTCTTTTGGGGTTAACATTACCTCGGAAGAGCAAAGGACTCTGAGACCTTCTTCTCATTCTACACCTGTTTGTTACCAAATAAGTCTTAATTAATTGCAAGAAAAAAATCTGATTTCATTAAAGAGAAAATAAAGTATGTATTCAACCCTGGAACAAAGAACAAAAAAATCATCAAGATGGGTATGAGTTCAAGTTATTGAAGCAGACAGATTTTGCATCAAATATTGGCTTCTTTCCTCTGCTAATGACATGAACTTGGTTAGTTTGATCACTCTTGAAGATTCAATCTTCTTGTCTGTGAGCTGGGATTCATGTCAGTTGTCTGGGAATTTAACAGGCTTCATAAATAGCATCCTCTTTCCCACCCAAGTTCTGAGAAAATTGAGAATATATTACAAAGAAGTGGCAGATGGAGTCAAAATCATCACCTAAATTAATAATACAGACTCAGTGAGAGAATATAGCTTAGTGTCGGAGTCAAATGGATCTACTCGGTGGATCTCAGACTGAGACGTCTAACCTCCCCCACATGCCAGACCGAACACGAGAGACAGACCCAGGGCATGGAGGTGCTTCACTTTCTGATTTCCTTGGAGGACAGGAGAAGGAGAAGAAGAAAGAAAAAGGAAGAGCTGAAGTCAGTATGCCCAATTTGCAGTCCTCAGATTTACTGGTTCAATAAATCATCTTATTTCTTCCAGTAGAACAATGATTAAAGGTTAGAAAGAGACAGAAGTGTTCATATTGGGGGGAGCTTCAGGAGCTAGAAAGAACTATTCCCTTACAACGTTCCTCTAGGTTTCTGAGGTCTTAACCCTCTGTGCTTAGACACTAAACTTACTGTCAATCAGGGGAGCAGCCACTCCCTCAGGGAAGGGGAGCATGAATCTTTTAGGACAGTCTTGTGTCCAGTTTCTTTGTACTTCCCCAATACCAGACACACCTCCATTGAATTATCTCTTACACCTACAAGTGGGTGGTTTATATTTTGTTCTCAGAAGGCTCCAGAATGAAATGTTACATAAGTGATATTAATATTTTACCTAAATAAGTTATATTTTACCCAAGCCTGAAAATTCACACCCTGATCTCTTTCTCACCTGAAATTATGTCGAGCATATTATTCAATGTAGCCTATTAGAGCACTGAAAAAAGATTAATGACATGCTTATGCTTCAATAATAAAATTTCTCCCAACTAGAGATTTCAGAAGGAAGTTAATTCAAATAGTATATCCCAATGTTAGTTAAAGTTTGTTTCTTATGTACAATGTATTAGTGTCCAGAAGAACTAAACTCCCATCAAATTATCTTTCCTTCTCCACGGGGACTGGCCTGAACTTTCAGTTATTTCTAAGAACAAAGAAGCACAAGTGCTTCCCACAGGTTAGATGTGGATCTGTGGGCGAGCTGAGGAGAGCTGTTAGTCCAACAGAACACCCCAGATGGAGGTCAGATGGAGCGGGCAGGGTGGGTGGGAAGAAGTACAAGTGAACTCCTCAAGGCTCAGGAAGAAGCACAGTCAGCCCCTTGAGTGGTGAGAAGCTGGCGTGTTCTACTCACACATTGTCTATGATGTAAACAGTTATATTAAAAGTGGGCAGGGCATATTCTCCCCACACAGTGATGCCCATTAATAGGGTTACTGAGAGGATTGACTTGGTAATGCACATAAAAGGCTTAGGACGGCATTTTTACTAGCCTGCGACCAGTACCCACATGTTTAACACTATATGACAAATTCTCGGTGAGTGTCTTCGTTCCCTTCTTTCTTACTATTTATTACACACACCCTGCCCCACTCCTGGCCACTCAGCCTGCATATACAGTCATTTCTGCTCCAGTGTGACATGTGTTCCTAAAAATCACTGCTCTGTGCAACATCACGTTCCTTGCATCAGGACTCTGGATAAATCAGCTTGGGGACACAGCACATAATCAGTGACACATTGTTTTAAAATAAAAGTCTAATAAAAATGGTAGCACAGTTTTACACACGTTAAGTGGTTAAGAAATACCTAAATATTACACTAAATATGGCAATTGGGGTTTGCTTGTGGTAGGAGGCAGTCGTGAGTTATCGTGCAGTGATCGAAGGAGCATTCTCTAAAATGAGACAGAAAGTTATAACAGCAGACATGGGTGGGTGTGGCTTGTGGTCCTTGCGAGGTGTGCGGTGCGTTTGTAACCTTTGTGGTGCCTGGTGGCCTATTCAGCTGAGTGCAGCTTTGTAGCTTTCTGTGTTTACCTAGTGCCTCTCATGGATGAAAATTCACATAACCAGATGCAAAATTTGCATATCGTCAACTTGATGATCGTATACCAACTGCATTGCAACAAATTCATATTTTCAAATCAGGCAGAACTAACAACACATATTTACAAACCAGAAGCCACATATCTCCTGCCCTGCTTTGAAATGTCATAAATTATAAGAATATGATCTCCTAAGTGCAATAGCTACAACCTTTGGATTTAAGCCATGAATGTTGGCCAAAAGAAATATATAATAGGGAAGAGAATTCTAGAGACTCTTATTAGGAGAGCTATAACATCCTCACAAAGTTATTCGACTCTGCCTAAATTATGTGTGAGGACATAGACAACACCTAAAGGATTATTGTGCATTTTGAAAGCAGGAAGAGGAAAAGAAAGAAGAGGAAAACAAATGGCCCTGATCAATTCTTAGAAATGACAAAGGAGGTATGACTCACCCGACACTATCATGTGATAGATTTGAAGGGTAACTAATTCTTTTTTTTTTGCTAAAAACTGAGACCTAAGATCGTAGAAAAAAAAAATTGCTGCATCTATCAATCAAAACCATCAAATTATAATTCCCTTTAGTTCAAGATTGATTAAAAAGAAATTTCTACATCCTTGTTTTTGGAGTGAGAAAGAACAAAAAAAATCCAGTCTAACAAGTAATATAAAGGTTTATTTGTTTTTTAATTATTAAAATATTGGGAAAGGAATACATTAATTATTTATAAAAGCAAATTCTTAGTCACTGGAGGTAGATGCCAAAATAAAATCTTCTCTTCCATGTAATAGAAAATGCTGTAAAATGAATCGATATATAATAGCAATAATGACAATGACAATAAATTCACAAATCCTTACACTTAGGAAAAATTTAATTTTAGTGTGTTTCTCTTTGAACTTCCTTTTTATAATTAGTGTTTGTGGGTAGTGTCCATTTCTTTAGATGGAATGTTCTTGAAGAGTCAGACTGCCTTATTAGTTATGTTCACATACGTCCATTCATTCCATCTGGAGTCAGCCATTTCAGTGAAATGTATTTTGGGCAATGAGTTATTTGGCATAATGTACCAAAACAACTGGTTGTTTTACACTTTTTGTTTGGTATCATGTAGATAGTCATTTTTAAAACTTACTCTAAATAACTTTTCTCCAGCATTTAGCAAGTATCACGCTATAGTAAATATGTCAGAAATATTCAATGAGAATCAGAGAGTCCTTATTAGAAGGTGTTGCTCATTGGTCCTCATGTGCTCCTGAGTTGTTTATTATATACGTCAGTGTCTCCTATTTCCTTTCGTAATCTATGGGATCTAACAAGGAATATTTTCATTATAATTGCTCTATTTTCTCAAAATCTAACGTAGTATTGAGCACAAGGTAAGTTCTCTCTATATTTCAATTGATGGAATGAGTTCATTGCAAGAAGGTTAGGGCTGAATTGGCCCAGTTTGGCATTTTATATATTCGGATAATCAGGTAGTAGCTAGACTCTATACTCATTTTAACATTTCAAGTTCAGAAGGGGAAACATTCTGAATTTTATTTCTCCCTCATTTTTAATGTACTAAGTTCAGGTCCACTGTGAATATGTGGGTGAACATCAGTGTTGTTATTTTTATTGTTTGGACTATCGCAGGCCCCCCTCCCCCAAACTAGGTGTATTGCATACTTTCAAAATAAAAATGCGGTAAACTAGTATGGACATAGCCTCCAGAGGTTCCTGGCCCCCACCATGCCTAACAGTTCCAAAGTTAGACTTAATATTCTTGTTTCCATGTCAAGTCCAAAGTGGACCAGCATCACTAGTTTCCTAGGAAACCCTGAAAAACTATCTTTACATAACTCACTTTGCCCACTGTTGGAATGCAGCCACTTCTGGGGAATGGCACGGCAGCTGTTCGGCTGCCTCATAGCAACACTTGACAACACTGTGGGAGGAAAACAAAGAAGAACAATCTACTTAAATTAAACTGCCCTGGGGAGAGTAAGGTACCAGGGCAGGAGATAATAGTTTAGACTTGAGAGTATCTAATTAGTCAGTACACCTGCTCTGAAGGGGAAGGTGGTACATTTTTAATGAAATCAAGAGAATTGGGCTTTGGTTTCATCTTCTCATTTAAAGGCACTGATACATATTTAAATGCTATCATTTAAAACAGTCCTTCTGTTTCAAACATACTACCAAAGAAGTATTTTTTTAATTTGATGATTTTTAATTCAAAACAAAAAGAACACCAACAAAGAATGAAAGTCAACCGGGTTATGTTTTTGAATAATTCCTACTATTTTCCCAAAAGTTCATAACATTTCACCCAGCCATCGCTTGTCTAGAACTGCCAAAGCCCAGATGACAGTGCAAGAAACATTGTTCCAAGCTGGCTCCATTCTCCCTTTAGCACAGAAACAAAATACATATTAATAGCAACCATTCTTTGAATCATGATTCATAAAATAGGGGTTAGAAATTTGAAAGGTAAAGTAAAATTTTCAAATAGTAAGAGAAAAATATGTGATTGGATAGAATCAAAACTGCCATGTAATGTTCTGCAGTTTGTTCCGCGTAAAGGCACCCAGCCAAGATGGCAAATGAAAGCTTAAAATGCAGTTTGAGCTCCTCTAACCGAACTGGGCACCCAGGAGCCAGGCTACCAGTTCCCAAAGAAGGGGTATCTTTTTCTCAGCACAAAGGCGCCATCTGTTGGCCAAGCCAACAGAGGGGCTGCTTTCTTTTGTTGGGCTATGGTCAACCCAGAAGGGAAGTCTATTTTTGTAGTGGAAACCCTGCATAGAATGTGGAACTCTGAGACCTTCTTGTATAAATACTTCATTTTATAGATAAATGAACAAATACCAGGCAGTGTTACATAATTTATGGGGTCTAGGAGAGAATGATGGGGACCCTGGTTCAGAAAGCAAGAAAAGGTGTTATTAAAAGTACTAAAATATAAAACTTTTTGCTTTCTCTCTCTCTGTCATCTCTTTCAACTTATCATGATGTATTTATTTGCTTGATGTTATTTGTTTAATGTAATTCTATGCAGAGAAAATTTAAAAATATAATTATTAGCATGAATTTCCCTATCCATCTTTATATTGTGCAATGCTAATTTTAAGTACAAATGTAAGAGCATTTCATTGGTTATGCAGAGTCACTGAAATTATACAGTTCATATTTTGTAGGTCATAAATACACACACATTTACTTCTTATCAGAACAGTGGAAACACCGCAGAAAACTATCCTTACTGTTTTCATTTCACTTCTTGATCCACATACATCCTATCAACCCTCTCCATCCTCAGCTTACTGATGAGTAAGGAAGGACTGAAGGAAAAGTAACTATGGATACTAATATCCTTCCAATTTTGTCATCATTTTCAGCAGAAGTGGCTGACTGACACATAGGCAAAGTATCACAAGTGAGAATGGTTATGATGGGTTCCTTGGTCCTTTGTGTTACCTGGAATGCCACTGTCTTCTTTCCATATCAGAGAGCAATTTCTGGTTTGAATAAAAGTGTGGGCTCTCAGGATGCCTGGGTCTCTCCTCATTCACTTGGATCTGAAACATACTTCCCTTGTACTTTTGAGTCTCTCTGGAGGCCCAGGCATCTTGGGTCCACTAGAATTTTGTGTCATGCAGTGTCACAGATGCTATAGGTAAAAGGGGGCAGTGAGGAACCACAGTGGACATTTGTATCGTGCATGTCTCCTCTGCTTACATGTATGCTCTGTTGTCCCATTGGACTTTACTTATAAAACACAAGTTGAACACTTAAATTATTAAGAATATCAACATAATGATGGGAAAAAAGCAGACTGATCTTAGTGAAGACTGTGTTAGGATCAGAATGAGATGGCAAGTGAAAGAGAGAAGAAAATCAGGATCAAAATTTTGGCATAAGAGTGGGGCTGTGCATAAGAGTCGGGCTGTGTGTGTAGTCGTGCGAATTACTAAGCTTTCACCTTTGGGCATATGACTTCTTGAGGCCAGCAATTTTAAGCACAAATGGGGGATAATACTAACTGATGGTGTTTTTTTTGTTGTTGTTGTTGTTACATGAAAAGACTCAGGTATGGTTTAGCACATGCAGTTCAGAGTAAGAATGGAGTTGGGCAAACAAACCAACAAGCTATTATGTGTGTATACAATGGAGTGGATTAGAGAACATGGCTTTGTCCCTGGAGTTTGCTTCTTCCAGATCATTCTTGGGGCTACTTAATATGAAACTGAAAGTCATTAGTAACAGTTTTACCTGAAATCTTACCAAATCAGTTGCAGCTGCTCTGTTGTTTCACAAGAAAACTATCAACATTTGTTATTTTATTTTGAATAATAATTTTTATCATTTTAATTATGATGAGGAATTTCTTAAATAATTCCTCTTGCCAATAATCATGTTCACTTTTGTGTTTAAAACAGCTATGAATTAGATGTGTTGTTTTCCCACAAATGATGTTTTCATTACTATTAATGAGTGGCTACTTTTGTTAATTCCAGGCAAAAGATAGTTTAAAAAGACATCATCAGAGGTTATTTAGGATTTTGTTTTGCCCTGTTTTATTTATTCCCTCCATTATAAATGATCTGGAAGAAAACATTGTTTCATTGTGGGTTTTTTTTTTCCTTTAACAGTATTATATTATTTAAGCTACCACCACAGCAAAATCCCCATGTGTTGGAAGAGGTCCATTAGCTAGAG
>NW_012153729.1:3327315-3329657 GCF_000956105.1 Propithecus coquereli
TTGTATTTTTATTTATGTATTTATTTATTTATTGTTTTTTAAGTGTTTATTTAAAATCCCATACCTATTTCATGAGATACCTGTGTATCAAATTTGTTAGTTATATCTTTGTTTGTAAGAGAACTCTTCCCAACTTCACTATGTCCATGTAGAATTGCTGTAAAAAAAAGTCATTTTCTTGGCTTTGCTGATTACAAGCTATTTGACTTCAGAGCTTTTAACTGTTCAGTTTAAGCATCATCATTACATCTTAACCTCCTGCAGTTTGGAGGAAGCCACAGGGGTCTCCTGGTTTGGCTCATCCTGGCAAGGCTGGGGAATGTGAGAGGGTCTGCATTGGGACAGAGAGGGAAAGTTCAATGTAATGTTTTGATTGAGGAAAGATCTATTAGTGGGATCATAATTTTTCAAAAACAATAATAAAAAGATAGGACCACATGGAAGTGAATACAAACACATACAGAGACACACGCACACACAGAGCTATGGAAGCAGAATAGCCTAGTAGAAATATTGGTAGTTTTGAATTGAAAAGACATAAAGACTTGGATTTAATTTTTAAGCTCAAAATTTTGCCAGGTGATTTTAGATGTGATAGGTAGAATTTCTTAGCTTCAGTTTCCCCTTAGAAAAACACAGACATTACCAAGGCTTGTTCCCTTGCTCATATAAGCCATACATCAAATTGTAGCTGCTAAAGTGCTAGGAAAGAAAACAAAAAGTGTTAGGCTAGTGGTTATATCTGGAATTTTAGCTGATGCAGAATAAAAAGTTTAGCTGGAATTTTCCTCTGTATAATTTACTTAGAACTGAATCTACTTATTAATAATTTATTCTATACCAGTGGGTACGGCTTACTAGGAAAAAACATGCAATATAAGCATATATATGTTTTATGTACGTATATACTGTGTGTGTGTAATACACTACTTACGCAGGTGGCAAGCACAATACTACCCTGCCATCTTGTGGTAGCACAGAAATGGAAGGTTATAATATTTTCTTTAGTGAATTTTATTCTAATGCCAGGAGTCCATGGCACACTTCCCCCCAAAATAAATAAACAAATTAATTTTTAAAAACACACACAGAAAAGGGATTTTTTGAGCATAAACATTGTTCAACATCTTTGATGTTTTGTATTGCAAATGAATTGGTGCATTTTTTTTTTTTTTCTTAAGAAGAAACCATTGATTGGTTCTTTCAACACCTTTTATTGAGTGCTTTCTATGTAAGACACACTGTGTTAGGCTCCGGAGGTACGTGGCTTAACCAGAATATCTGTTTTTCCTCAAGATCTAACTGCGAGTGAATATTTTTACAGTGTCAGGGCCATGACTGAGGGATGTTATAGAAACCCTTAGGCTGAGCCAACTAGCTCAGAGTGAGGCACTGACAGGAAACTCATGAAATGAGAAAACACCAGAGCTGAGTCTCAAAAGACGGGTAGAAATTTACCAGGCAGATGCAACCCTGGGGGGATTCGGGTAGTAGGGGAAGTGGAATCAAGGCAGAGGGAATATCCTGGGTTGAGATAAGGAGTAAATTTTTAGTTCTAATGGACTCACCACTATTTGCCAGGTATTCTGCTAGGTGCTGGGATACCATAGTAGACGAGGTAAATATTGTCCCTGACAACATGAAAGTTACAGTTCATAAGGGAAGGGATAAAAATGAGATGAATGTAATAAAAAAAAGGGGAGGAGACTGTGTTAAAATACAGGGATTTGACCTTATTTTGAAGGTCAGAAAAGCCAGAAATGACCCCCATGATGAAGTGACATTTAATGTAAAGAACGAAGGAAGAAGGAGAGTTAACCAGGTAGAGGAGAAAAATCGATGGCTGGGAGGAAGAGCTTTTGAGGCTTGGGAATGGTGTGAAAGCCCAGAACTGAGAGCCTGTGCCATCCTCCCCCCTGAGAAACAGAGGGGAGTTCTATGTGGATAGACCATGAAGTGCAATGGTTAGGGAGTGGGACGAGGCCTGCTCCCCAAAGAATTCACATCCTAAGCCTGGAACCTGTGAATACATCACATGGCAAAAGAGAATTGAGGATGCAGAGGAATTAAGATTGCTAATGCACTGACTATAAAGTAGAGAAGTGAGCCTGGATTTTCCAGGTGAGTTAAATATAATCACTTGAGGTTTTAAAAGTGGGAGAGGGAGGAAGAAGAGTGAGTTAGAGAGAAGGGATAGAAGGAGGGGGAAAGATTGAACCAATGACAGGGAACTGAAGCTGGCTTTCAATATGGATGAAGGGGTCACAAACTAAGAAATGCAGGTGGCCTCTGGAAGCCAGAAAAGGAAAAGAAGTTGATTCTCCCATGGAGCCTCCAGAAAA
>NW_012153729.1:3331021-3332540 GCF_000956105.1 Propithecus coquereli
TGCATACAATGGGTAATGATCAACTCAGGGTAATATGCAGTTTTATTTCATGTCTTTTACATTTTGATTCTTTCTTATGAAGTCCTGACTTTTTACATACATTCTTACAAATATGTTCATCTATAGTTTTTTTTTAATTTATACATAATAATTGTACGTGTTTATGTGGTGTATGTGATATTTTGATACATGCATACAATGGGTAATGATCAACTCGGTAATATTTTTTAAGACCTTTATTGAGCTAAAATTGACATAAAGTGCTATTGATGACATAAATGTGCTATTGATACATTTTAAAATAGATACTCCCCATATGAAAACATCATCACAATCAATAAAATACACATATCTGCTACCCCAAGACTTTTCTTTTGCCCCTTATATAATCTCTCCCACCTCCCTCCCTACCTGTCCGCAGGTAAACATTGATCTTTTTCTGTCACTAAAACTTAGTTTGCATTTCTAGAAACTTATATACATGGAAGCATGTAATATGCTTCCTTTTTCTTTTACTAAGCATAACTAAGTTGTTAAGATTTACCCGTATTGTGTGTATCCATACCTCATTCCTTTTCATGAATACTAAGTAGTATTTCATCACATAGCTCAAATTTTTTATTCGTTTTTATGTTGATGAACAGTTTTGTTGTTTCCACTTTTGGACTATTCAAATAAAGCTGTTATGGGCATTTGTGTTTGAGTCTATGTATGGACACATGCTTCCATTTCTCTTCATTAAATACCTAGAAGTAGAATGGCTGGACCATGTGATAGGCATATGTTTAACATTTTAATAAACTATCAAATTGTTTTCTAAAGTGATTGCACCATTTTACATTTCCTCTAGCATGATATGAGGATTACAGTTTCTCCACATCCTTTCTATTATTTATTAGGATCACTCTTTTTAATTTTAGCCAGCCTAATGCATGTGTTGTGGTACTTCATTATGGTTTCAGTTTGCACTTCCTATGACTAGTAGTGTTGACTTTCTTTTTTTTTTCCTTCTATCCTTCTCTGCCATTGTGTATCTTTTTTGATTGTGTATTCAGATCTTTTCCCCATTCTTAATTATGTTATTTGTAGAATCTGGTTAAAGACCATTGTAGTCAATGATCATGATTCTGAAAGCCAGCCAATCAGTGAAAACACATGTGTTTTCGAAAGTCAGACAGTAAGCAAAGGCCCCACTCCATGAACACGTTTCTGAAAGCCAGCCAATCAGCAATAACCTACGCAAGTAAGTACACTTCCACTGCTGACATCCACCCACTCTTGAACTTGAAAGTCTGCCAATCTCTAAACTCTACCTTTTCCAAATCCCTTTATAAAATAAGCTTCCTGCCTTGCAATCAGGGAAACAGTGCCTAAAAAGCGTAATTCTCTCTTACTTAAGTATATAATAAATTCAGCTTTTCCTCCCAAGTGTTGAGTGGTGTCCTCTCCCCTCAACACCATTTAATTTATGAAAAAGTTATTTTTCATGTATGTGTTGTGTCTTAGGAAAAGTCTTTTT
>NW_012153729.1:3332823-3333848 GCF_000956105.1 Propithecus coquereli
GCAGGTATATATTTCTGCATGCATGTGTGTATCAACAAAACTCACTAATGATTTATAGTCAGAGTCTGTGCTAGTTTCATATCCCCCATGTATTCCCTTGCATCCTAACTATCAACAAACAGACTTGTTCCTGGAACACACCTGTTCGTCTTCACACACGCACCACTGCATGTAGCATTGCTTTATATTATTCCTTCAGACTGGAACAACCTTATCAACCTTCCTTCCCACTCTTAAGTTGAATCCCTATTTTATAGTACCAAGAAACCCCTATATTTGCCTGAATATCAAAACACATTTCACACACATTGTAGTTTTCTTACTCGTCCATCTCTTCAGCTGCACACAAAGCTCAACAATTAATATTTTTGTTGTTGAAATCTGCTGAATAATAGGTTTCTATAAGTATCTGTTAATCAAATATATGTTCTGTCTGTGTGAAACACATACATCAATAAACAAGTATTTTCTAAACACCTACTATACACATCTATGCTAGTTGCTGTATAGGCTACAAAAGAAATAATAGCCATGCTGAACACAGATGAATAGGAGAAGAAAGCAAGTATGGAATCATAAGCCTTTGTCATTTTCTGTATGTTGTCTTACGCAAGATGAATACATTATTGTAACCTGCATGACACAGGTAAGAAAACTAAGATTAATGCCTGCTTTGCAATGTCATTTTGAAAATTTCCAAAGTTAGTGCTTTCACAATGTGAAGTCAATATTAAGAAATACTAGTATTGCTGCTATACATTAATACATCAAAATAGTCACAATTTAATGAGTGCAGCATAAAGCATTGGTAGTTCTTACTATCTTGCTGATGATGGAAAAGTTCAATACCTGTCTTTCTCTTAACAAACTCATAAATAAAACCTATAATATGATATTCAACCCTGAATCATTACAACCTATGTGTTCATGCTTTCTGGAAACTTGGATAATGCTTCTTATTGCATTGGATCCCAAAACAAAAACACAGATATTGCCTAAAAAAAAATAGTTAATGAGATTTTGTT
>NW_012153729.1:3334013-3337714 GCF_000956105.1 Propithecus coquereli
CTCACCAAAATATTATCAAATGCATTCTGGCAATAAAACTCAGGTACTAAGCTGAATTTCTAGCTGTCTGTGTCCAGACTTCCCTATCTGAGTCTACACAATAGTTGGGGCAGGTCGAGAAGCAGAGGTTAAGAGACATGGCAGTAAAGAAAGATCAGGAAGAGGATAAAAGCTTTGTGAGTCTCAGGAACATAAAACTGTCAGTTGTATGCAGCAAAATTCTCATGACCCCAAAGCTGAACTTTGTAAATAGGCTTGGCATCAAACTCTTGCCTGGAGAAAATAAAGAGGAAAAAAAAAGAAAAAAATAAAGAAGACCCTTGCCCTGCTCCAACACACACACACACACACACACACACACACACACACACGGGCACACAACAGCGTGTGTGCACTGCTTAACTTTGGGAGAACATATGCAACTGGCCTATTGCACATTGAGTGACAAGACCTCATACTACTGACCACAGGGTAAAACCAGTCTTTTTTCACCTGACTTGTAACCTCCCTAACATAGTGCTTCTAAAACGAGGCTTTTAATATCCTGACTAGATCGTATTAAGTTGAATGATGGAATTACTTGTATTGGCCATTTCTGACTGTTTCCTGGAGAGGTGATTTCTAATTTGTTAGTATTATAAACTCTGTAATATGTGAGGAGGAAGTATAATGTATGATTAAGACCATGGACTTGGGTGTTTGTTGGGTGGGTGTGAGTCTCAACTCAACTAACTCACTCAATTTAAATCTAAAGTTATTTGATAGGTTTTTTTCTTGTATTTCCATTTAAAACCGTGAAAATAGTTGTATGTGCCTTTTCAAATTATTGTGAGAATTGAAAGATATGCACACCACTGACCACATTTATTTAGAAAGTTTTGCTCAATGCCCTAACCCATGGTAAGTGTGCAATAAATATTAGATACAATTATTATATTATTGTTGTTATTGTTGTTAAAAGGGATTGTTAGAATAATTGAAATCATAGACCTAGAAAGAAAGAATACCCAGACGTATGACTCTTAAGCTTAACTATCTCTATTTTTGAGTACAAAAAGGAGGTTCATTTTAATGTATATAAGGAAACATCCTACACTTTGCTCATATGCCTCCATGGCTTGGAATTTTAACCTATGTCTTTGTTTATTATAAGAATGGAAGTTTTCACTAAATGGATTAGAACTAATTTTCAAACATGATTGCTATAGCATCTTTCATAGTTTTTACCATGTTATATTTAAATGCATTTTACTAATGGTCATACCTAAAGATTCAGAAGCAATGGCACCCAATACAAATGAATAGCTAAAATATTGGGCATAGGAATGTGGACCAGTGTCTATTTGACTTTTTATCTGAAGAGTTTTATGTGTTTTAAATGACTCAGAGATTTCCTTTTGAATACTGAATGTGCCCTTCTATTTTTCATAGACATGATGGTTAAATTCCATGGCAATAAACATCTTGGAAATTTCTGCATAGTAAAATGTGTATGCCTTCACCAGTCACCCATTTGTTTATATTTTCTACAATTGCTATTATATAGTCCCTTGGCATTTGTTGATACTGGCTTTGACATTTATTAAGGTTACTTTCAATAATTTCAAGATAAGAGATTCAAATTCAAACATTCATCAGTTTCTTACTTTAATCTGTGACAAAATATTGTTCCACCTTTCTATCCACATGAGTCTGTGAATTCCTTTCCAAGTTTTTGCATAGTAGACATTTTTCCTGGATTTCCAGATATGCCAACAAATCTAATTTGAAAAAAATGGGAATATGTCTGTTTACTTCTCCTTCAATATCTCTCATCATATATTTTTGCAGTTCAGTCAATAAATATCATTCTACTTATTTGGCATAAATCTTTATCTCCTCTGTTCCATTCATCCCTACTTCTCAGGGAAATTAATTCAATTCAGTTTTATAAGAATTTTCTGTTAGTGTTTATAGCTCTGTTTATTTTAATGTTATTCTTCTTTTCTCTACTAGTTTTCCCATTTTCTGTTAAAAAAAATCAAGCAAGCAACCCCTGCTTTCAGTAGAAAGTAGATCCTTCATAATAGATGATTATTGAATGAATGAAAAACTACATGAATGGATGTTAAGCATTGGTGGCTTCTACCAGTTACCTTATTGCAGAAATCTATTATAAAGAATACAATATGATTAAGAAGTAGGTGTCTCTATGAAGAATTTTAAAGAGGAATTTCTATGAAATATAAGAATGTTTACCTCTTATTCAATTTATTCAGCAATGGCCTTATCTCATTCTGAAACTCCAGGGTTAGTTTTACCCTTTGCCAGTTTACCAAATAACTGGGAATGTATGAATTTGAGATCATGTTTGAATTTGTAGTCTGAATATTTAAGAAAGTTTTGCATTTCTGTGGACAACTTAGAGATATAATCATTATGAAAGCAGAGTAAGGTTAGAAAATTCTCATTTTTTAGAATAAAACATAAGAACAAGTCTTTTGGAAGACTGTGTAAACTCTTTTTAGGACATGTGTCTTTATAAACATTTATGTTAAATGTTATATCATGGGTTTTTATAGAAAGAGTTATGAAATGTATGATGATATCAGAAATGCATTACTCAGTAAGAGACCAAAGAAGTCAAGAATTGTGGCATCAGGAGCATCACAGTCAATATCTTTGAAAGCTTTTCTGCTACCTATCCCCTTATCTCTAATCTGAAAAAAAAAAAAGCACACAAGAAACAGGAGTGGAACAGATATGGAGTAGAAGGTAGAGGCAAGATTTTAGGATGGGCCCTTTAGCTTTTGTGTTCTTATTCTATTTCATATTCGTAATCATTTTGCACATACTACCTTTTTAGTAAAGTCTAAATCAATCTTTTTTGTTTGTCTTGTAGAGGAGGAAAATAACTTTCCTCTAGCTTCTTAGATTTAGTAGTTATAGACCTGAGAATTAAACTCACAAAAGACATATTAGCAAGAGAGAGAGAGAAAAAAAAAAAACAGATGTAATTACATATGGATATACAGGAGTTCACAAAGAAATGTGATGGGAGGAGATAGAATTTGGGGCTCATATACCATCTTAACAAAGGATGATAAATTTGGGAGAAGTAAGCATACAAAGGAAGCAAGGACACTGGACTTCCAGTGGAGGCAAATTGTGGAAAGGTAAATATATGAGAAAAACTAGGTGAATACAAGGGTTATTTAGTAAGATCTGTTATGCATATCCAACCTGGTATTTTCTCCATTGATAGGAATTACCTCTAGAGATTAAGAACTGTCCTCCTTTTCCTGGTACATGAGAGGAAGACACTTTCCAAATGGAAATTCGTGTTACCTTTACAAAGGAAAATCTATGCCCCACTGTAGACAGGTGGAGGCAGAGAGCTTTATCTGCATCTGTTGTTTCTCAGTTGCCTTCAGCTCAAAATAATTCTTATCTCAAAAGTCACGTATTTTGGGCTGGTATACACTGACCCCCTTCTGGTTTCCTTTTTCTCTTATTCTCTTTGATTACTTTAGTTTTAAGACTTGACTGGCACTTTCCACACATTTTTTTGGTATGTATTTCACTTATTTTGTCTCACCAGCTCCTGACTTCAAACAATCTATATTAGTTTACACAAATGCAAACACTCTAAAATTTTAACAAAATAAAAATGACCCCCAATTCTGATACCCAGTGATGGTTTTTGTGAACATTTTGGTATA
>NW_012153729.1:3337764-3340024 GCF_000956105.1 Propithecus coquereli
ATTAGCTGGGCATGGTGGCACATGCCTGTAGCCCCAGCTACTTGGGAGGCTGAGGCAGTAGGATCGCTTGAGCCCAGGAGTTTGAGGTTGTTGTGAGCTAGGCTGACGCCACGGCACTCAAGCCTGGGCAACACAGTGAGACTCTGTCTCAAAAAAAAAAGAGTTGTAAATAACAGATGCTCTGACCCAGCAGACACAATTTCACAGTTTGAAGCATTTACCCCAAGAAAAGCATCATTGATATCCCAAACAACTATTTTAGCAAAATATAACTTGTACACATAAAAAATTAAACAAAACTTGTTTTGTATCATTCCAGAGTTTTTCATATGCAAATGGAGAGATGGGTATATAGGCAAATCATTTATACTGTGCATTTTGTTTGTAATCAGTTTCTTAACTTATTTATTAATATAATATGGTGGTTATTTCTGGTTTCTAAGTTTATGGTGATACTAAATTATCTTCTTTTCCCAAACTTCGAAAGACAAAAATATGTTCTATTTTTAAAAATAAAAAGCCATCAACAAATGCAATTTTGCTGTATCTATGGATGACTCAGTAGTGCATCATTAAAGGGAGAGAAGTCTCTTTTCCCACATTCTTTTATCCAGTGGTTCCCCATTGGCTGCTTTCAACCACAACCCGGACCTAGGATTAGTGCCATTAGTACCATATTTAAAATACATTATTAGTTAAGTAGACTTTTTATTGACAATCTTAAGAGTCTAACCACAATTTATATTATTGTTTCCATGGGAAAAACATGTTCCAATTTCCAAATGGCTAATATAAAAATAAATCCAATACAGCTTGTGTGTACATTGAAGATTGTCTATGTAGTTTTTTTCCGTATTTCTATTACTGAAAGCTAGTTCGTGCCCTGATGTCATTAATTGCCTGAGAGTACAATATACCCACAGCCAGAAATTGTGGCCCAAACTGATTTCAACCTTCAGTAAAGGAAGAATTTTTTCCTATATCTTTGTCTCGTGTAGACCATTCTTTTCATGAGGATTTCTTTATTAGTTTATTTTTGAGGTTATCAATTGAAACCACAGATTTACTGATATTTGTATGAACTAAGTCTGGCAGAGAACATGGAATAATATTTATGATTACTAAGTTATCCCTTTCTTATTACTTTCTTTGATTGCAGAAAAACCTCAGAAGACCTGTATCTCTCTAAAACTCCTATTATATTTATCCCAAGAGATCTGTCTAGCTGGAAAGGAGACTATCATCTGACAGCCTGAATAGATCCTACTGCATGAAAAAAAAAACTCACCAAAATATTATCAAATGCATTCTGGCAATAAAACTCAGGTACTAAGCTGAATTTCTAGCTGTCTGTGTCCAGACTTCCCTATCTGAGTCTACACAATAGTTGGGGCAGGTCGAGAAGCAGAGGTTAAGAGACATGGCAGTAAAGAAAGATCAGGAAGAGGATAAAAGCTTTGTGAGTCTCAGGAACATAAAACTGTCAGTTGTATGCAGCAAAATTCTCATGACCCCAAAGCTGAACTTTGTAAATAGGCTTGGCATCAAACTCTTGCCTGGAGAAAATAAAGAGGAAAAAAAAAGAAAAAAATAAAGAAGACCCTTGCCCTGCTCCAACACACACACACACACACACACACACACACACACACACGGGCACACAACAGCGTGTGTGCACTGCTTAACTTTGGGAGAACATATGCAACTGGCCTATTGCACATTGAGTGACAAGACCTCATACTACTGACCACAGGGTAAAACCAGTCTTTTTTCACCTGACTTGTAACCTCCCTAACATAGTGCTTCTAAAACGAGGCTTTTAATATCCTGACTAGATCGTATTAAGTTGAATGATGGAATTACTTGTATTGGCCATTTCTGACTGTTTCCTGGAGAGGTGATTTCTAATTTGTTAGTATTATAAACTCTGTAATATGTGAGGAGGAAGTATAATGTATGATTAAGACCATGGACTTGGGTGTTTGTTGGGTGGGTGTGAGTCTCAACTCAACTAACTCACTCAATTTAAATCTAAAGTTATTTGATAGGTTTTTTTCTTGTATTTCCATTTAAAACCGTGAAAATAGTTGTATGTGCCTTTTCAAATTATTGTGAGAATTGAAAGATATGCACACCACTGACCACATTTATTTAGAAAGTTTTGCTCAATGCCCTAACCCATGGTAAGTGTGCAATAAATATTAGATACAATTATTATATTATTGTTGTTATTGTTGTTAAAAGGGATTGTTAGAATAAT
>NW_012153729.1:3340074-3342713 GCF_000956105.1 Propithecus coquereli
AAAGTCTGTTTACTAAAGTCACTAAAAATCACCCCGTTTCTGACCTCAGCTAGAGGTTCAAACCCTTTTTCACAGCCATTAACTTTTTCCGCGTTTCACCAAGCAGATGTGCGTTCCGTAGCTTAATCTTTTCCATGCTAGATGATACAGCAGGTCTCCATCTGATGTGGGCTTTGCCACAGCATGAAAATCTCATTCATCAAATCTGATTTGTCCATTTTGTTTACATATGATAAATTCAAAATAATTTTTTTCGGAGGGGCGTCATAAGTTTTGCTCAGAAAATAAGAGACACAGAGATCAGTATGGTATATCCCTCTCAGTATGCTTTCAAGGAAGGCTTATTGATGTCCCTCATCTCCTTATTTGTTCATACACATGCTTACAACCACATATTTGAGTCCAATTCACACATTAGAGTCACAAATCATCAATGGTATCAGAAGACCTATCTTTGCCACTCTAAATCATTTTTCACAGAAAATGTCAAGGGCTATGTTTGCATACAAAACTGAAAAGAAAAGAAATAAAGAAATAACAGGAAAGTAGAGACATAAGCTTATCGAGTTCGTTATCTAATTTTTGCCTATTATAGGTAGAAATACATTACATCTTGTTTTTCTGAGTGAAACTAGCAGTCATTATTTTACTTCTTGTTTTACATAAATACAGAAGGCTAATATTTTCATTACGTATTGCCAGAACTTAAATGCTGAGAAATTTATTTATATTGTCTGATTTAATTCCTATAATTGTGAGATTCAAGAATTATTATCCCATTTACCAGATATGCAAATGGAGGAACAAATGTTTTAGAAAAATAAATTAGCCTCCTATTCGGCCTCCTATTTCAGAATATGTGAAGTATCTATTTTGTGTTTGGGAGAGGGAGTTTGTCCTAATTTTGATTTTCTTAGGTCTAGAATGATTTCTTTCAGAATCTGGATGATTTAGATATTCCCACAGAAAGTGTTGCCACTCCTTAGAGTCCACAGAATGAATGATTTTCTCTTCTTCCCTCCCTCAAATTTCTAGTATGTGATAAAACATGTGAAATATGTGTGAAGATGTGAACGATGTTTGAAATCTCATTGACTCTGCTGTTCCTTAGAGAAAAGATAATTGTTATTGATTCCAGCTAATCATTCAAAAAATAAGTTCCAATTACTCTCTTCGTAATTGGAGTCTGTAGCTGCCATGGGATTGATTTTCTTGTTGTTTTCTTGTCCCCAAGGCCTAAACTCTCTGTAAAAGATTTTATTTCTCTAGGCAACCAGCTGGTTTTTCACATAGATAAGGTCAATTAATTTGACCTTTGGTTCAATATGAAATGCATAATAAAAGCTGGTGCCCCAAGGACCGGATGTGGCCTTTCAGAAAAGCAACTTGCCAGGACAAGGAACAATAATTTATTACCTCATAAACCCCAGTTGAAATGCTTGGTGCCCAACACAGCAATGACAAGAAGTCTGTGTGTCTTTATTTACTTATTTATTGATTTGGATTCAATGCAATAGAGAAATGGGAAAAAAACAAACAAAAACCAAGCACCTGCCCCATTCAAAGACAGGAAGTACCAAAGGCAAAAATAATGCCGTTGTTTCTTTAAAGATCAGTTCACACTACTTGAATATGTGTTTTTACTACAGCTTGTCTTCCACAGGAACAAACTTCTTGGATACTTCATCTTTTGACTGTAAGATTTTGTTATTAAGATTTCATAAAATGTGAGTTATGACAGATGTACAATATCACTGGGAAGTAATTTGAAACAGAAAATCAAAATTGTTATTTATGATCAACCACCAAAATGACCGCTATTAATACTCAGAATGGATTTATCTATGGAGCTGTTTGATGGATCTACCTATGAATGCAATTTTAACAAATTTATGAGGATGTGAACTTTTGTATTTTAGTTTTTACTTAATCCCGAGCCACCATCATTCTGGATGCCATCAACATCCTCATGCGTGGCGTGATTGGGAGTGTATTCCTTCACACAAACGTGCTCTAATTAGCCATTTGTGTCTGGTTTTATCCTGTATTTTAAACAATGCTGGATGAAGCCCCATTGCCTAAACCTTTGATCACATTCCTGATTATGTCTCAGAAATGAACTATCTGAATCAAAACATATAAATATTTTTTAAGGCTATGGATAGCTATCTTCTCAGTGAAATTCACCATTTCCAGCCACCATGTATATTTCAGAATCCATTGTTTTTAAATGTTCTTTTGAAATAGTCCTTTTTATATACTTTGAATTATGGATAAAACAGACTGTAGAAAAAAATTGACCCTCAAAATGTGGACACATTCCTAAAACAAATCTTCTCTCAGCTCTGCAAATGCACTTACTTGGGAAACTTCTATAGATAATAAGATGTAATTTTTGGAAACTCGGTGGGCATTTTAGATAAGGGGCAATTTCTGAGTAATAGTATAAAAGGATGAGTAATAGCGTAATAGAGTAATAAGATGCCATGGTGTGGGTGTAGAAGAAAGGCTTTGAGGATCTAGAAGACACCAGGGCCTTCTAGGTGGGAAAATGCAAAAATAGTAGGGAAGGTGTGGAAAGGAAAATAAAACTGTCCTAGGAAAAAAATAAATTAACACGACATTTTTACACAGCTGTT
>NW_012153729.1:3342763-3345007 GCF_000956105.1 Propithecus coquereli
AAACTTTTACTTTTTAACTAGCTGTCTTGATGCTATGTCCCTGGATTTTCAGAGTTACCATACGCAATAATATTTTTTTTTTAAAAGAAGGTAGAAATTGCATTGCCTTATTTCTTTAAGGACCATTGCTTGAATAATTTCTCCTCAGTTCTGTATTAAAACAAAACAAAACAAAACAAACAACTAAAACTGATGAGTTTCTGGAATAGCAACAATAATATCCACCAGATCATTCAGGTCACTGTTCTCTCCTATAATGTTTGTTTGTCTCATTCTCATATACCTCAAGTACAGTGCACTGTACTTAATCATTGTCTAAGATTCTTTTGAGAATCTGATTTTCTACTCAATTTATTCATCTAGATAGAAGATAATTTTTTGGAAGAGAAACAATCTGAACTGTCATAAAGCTAAACAACATTTCTGGAAAGTGAATTGTTATTGGAAGCATCTAAACCAGAAGTTTCTGTTCCTGAAGGTTATGTGTTTGGGGCGTTGCTGTCAGCACTGGCCATTGCTTTGCCCGGACATGGTTTATACCTGCCGGAGAAGGAATGAGCAAACGAGATATGATGATGAATGTATGCTTGCCACTGCAGAAATCTCTTTCAAGAGGAATAACACTAACATAAACAAAGCCCAGTTGAAAGTGCAGTGGACCTCACCCTTGGACCAGGTGAGCGAACAGACTGCACCTCCCTGGCCATGCATCAAGAGGGCTGGGCCATCCCTGAATTCACAGCCAGGGTGGTCGTCTGTGTGCAAAACTTAAAGCAAACAAGGGCAAGCTATAGCCAGATGTGGGGGCTTTCAGGTTCACTGACGGTTCCTGGGGTACTTGGAGTCAGAGTAGCTCACGCATGTTCCTGCTTTCCACCAAGAAATGTGGAGACGTGGAGGACAAAGCAATCTGAGCAGCCCCAGATCCCCAGGTTGGTCTTTTTATGTCCCCTAAGACACCATGCTCACTCATTCTCCAAGATTCATAAGGAAATACAAATGCCTTTCAAATATCAGCAACTGTTACCACGTCAAATTGCCCCAGCAAATCTGATAAGCCAACAGATTTATCTTATGGCCCAAGAGATCCAGCAATGCATTTCCTAGGAGAGTATTTCTGTGATCTCATCTGTGCATGGGTTTCTAGAAATGTGTTATCAATCCTGTCTACTAAGTACACAGAATTTTTGCTATTAAATCTTCATAAAAATGGAAAATCCTTCTTTTCAGAGGCATCTAGTTTTACCTAATCTCCCTCTTCTCCAAATTCCAAGTTCCAAAATTAATCCTCTAATTTGCTCTACTGATTCCTAACATTTTCTTTTTTCATTTTGACTTTCTTTCTCATGAACCTCAAATCCCACCTGATAAATGAAAACTAGAAATTTCAAAGAGTATATCAGTAACATGGTTTTGCAATGTTAAATCAACCTTGCATACGATTGGCATGGGAAGATGCCATTCCCCTCCATATGAATGTAGGGAAGACGTGAAAGTCAGTTCTATTAGTTTCAGAGGATTTAGTTCAACATTTTTGTACTCATGCTCAGGGATAGAGGGTCATTTGTCTCTTCTTCCTTTTTAAAAAAAAAATTGACTGAGTAATTTTATCTCTAGGTCCCCATTTCTAAAACTAAATCCTGGATTGGGTGAAATTAAAAAAAAAGATACGATTACTAATAATGGTTTCATTTAATATAACAATCGATTGATTTTTACAAATTGTTCACTTTCCAAGTGGGCTTTGAACTTATCTTTAAGCACTGAAAACTTCATTGATGTATATCCTGGACAAATGAAACCAAACTTCATTTTACTCCATCGAAAGTCTGTTTACTAAAGTCACTAAAAATCACCCCGTTTCTGACCTCAGCTAGAGGTTCAAACCCTTTTTCACAGCCATTAACTTTTTCCGCGTTTCACCAAGCAGATGTGCGTTCCGTAGCTTAATCTTTTCCATGCTAGATGATACAGCAGGTCTCCATCTGATGTGGGCTTTGCCACAGCATGAAAATCTCATTCATCAAATCTGATTTGTCCATTTTGTTTACATATGATAAATTCAAAATAATTTTTTTCGGAGGGGCGTCATAAGTTTTGCTCAGAAAATAAGAGACACAGAGATCGGTATGGTATATCCCTCTCAGTATGCTTTCAAGGAAGGCTTATTGATGTCCCTCATCTCCTTATTTGTTCATACACATGCTTACAACCACATATTTGAGTCCAATTCACACATTAGAG
>NW_012153729.1:3345057-3347003 GCF_000956105.1 Propithecus coquereli
AGTAGCACATGGAAAGTGCTCAAGAAATATTCGCCAAGTTATTGAGTTATATAGAGCACCCATGAGTAATTTTCTTTATTCAGCGTAAGCATGAAAGTGTATTCTCCGATCTCGCCACCAGATGGCAGCATCAGCACATCATTTAAAATTAGTTCTTCGTTGGGAGGTTAGAAACTACCATTTGAAAACAAACATTCGAAAAATGTTATGATATGATGTTATTATATATATGTATATATATACATATACAGTAAGATGAGAAATTCCCAGTATTGTGATGAAGATCAAGAAAGGTATAAACTGACTGCGGACAGGACTTAAGGATACTGAAATATCCAGAAATAAAGTAGAAAAAAATTCAGCAATTTATTTAAACATTTCCAGCCATGGATATGAGTGCAGTTGAACAGATAGCACATCTGGAGAGCTAACGCCCATCTATCTTACCCCAGACAGAAATGCAGCGTGCAATGTCTGAACCTACCAAGGCATGGAAAGCCAAACTGATCGGTGTGATGCTGTCAGTGCTTTCACTATGGGCGATATTCTGAGTACAGGCGAACCGTTTAGATGAATGCATTCTCCCTGCTGCCTTCACGATGACACCTTCTATCATTCAGGAAATAAAAGGACTTTCTAGTGTCAGCCAATACAGAGTATCGCTACGAAGGCAAGTTACAAAAGCAGAAAAGAAATTATAATGTATTCCTATCAAAGAAAAGCTTGCTTTGTAGTATCCGATCCATCAATTTCATCCATTAGTTTGAGTAATCAGGCATTTGTTATATCGTGGCTTCTGTGCCAAATTCTCTGTTCCCTGTATAAACTCTATCAATAAAGATAGATATAGGTATGAGAGAAAACCAGATTTTTTTTTCAGAAAAATTATATGAGACACAATTTAACATAAAATAAAATCTAGTGATTCGGTCATAATTTGACAAATTACTTATTGGCTTGCTGCCACATGCCATATTTTGTGAGATGTTGACGGTAGTAAAATAAACAAATAATGATTTGCTCTTGTTCATTTCCTGAGTTATATAAGTTTTTAGATATGTGTCCTGTATAAAGGGCATATTTGCCTGCTTTTAAGGTAAAAAACATCCTAAATGTCTGGAAAATTAGACCAGGAAAGAAAGAATTATAGATATTTCTTTGAATAGAGAAAATACCATCAATTTTTAGACCAAACCATCTTAAAACTTAAACTTTTACTGCTAGAAATTATTATAATGTGCAACACTACCTATTTCTAAGAATAAGGTTTACTCGTTTTTATTTATTTGTACACATATTCTATGCAGTTGAAATTTAGACAAAATTTGAGTAACGTTTTCCATGTTGACTGATGACCACGTACATGGTGATGATACAAATCCCAAAAAGATTGATTCGATTTCTTCATCAGTGATCAACTAAAACACACCCCTACATAATCTTCTTTCCTTTACATCCATACCTACCTATTTAATCTTAATCCTGTTTATTTGGGGCAAAAGCGCCAGTAAGCGGCATTTCCAGGGCCCACATTTACTAGACTGGGACCGTTAATGCTTTCACGCTTAGGTGTGTAAGAAAGCGCAGGTGTGTAGTTAGAAAGCTCTTTCCCAGGAATGCAGGGTCCTCTGAATCAATCCTTCTGGCTCAGAGGGACGTGGCCTCTGCTTGCCAACTTTCTCGCAATGAATTTGTCCAGCCTTTGGAAAATTACAAGACAGTTTTTAGTCAAAGGACACCTGGATTATGACTCACAGACACTTACGATCCAGGAAGATAATATAATCAACAGTCTGAAAAAACTCTGCCAGGCAGGTCTGTGCATTGGGAGGCAGTGCAGCGACCTTCTATGTCTCTGCACTGCAACAAGAGAGAAGGCACCACCCCACTGAGCTATTCAAAGGGAGAAGAATGAGACGCTGGAAGTGTGGTTAAAGAGACAGGAG
>NW_012153729.1:3348907-3351257 GCF_000956105.1 Propithecus coquereli
TTTTTTTCTGGCAGTTTCACATGCATTGTTTAGGATGAGTGTGCTCCGTGACTTGTGGTTTCCTCCCACTTCACTTTGCCTGGTATCGAGTATGAAAATTTTGTTTGATAGGTTGGGGTCTAATTGTATATTTAGTCAGCCAGAATCAAAGCAGAGCAATTTTTTAAACGTGTATTTTTGTTTGCCATATCAAATGTAAGAAGCTGGTCTCATGATTCTATAACGCAATAGCATTTAATGTCTTACTGTATTATTTGGTAAGACATTGTCATTTCTTGCAACTACAACTATTACTAATATAATTGTTAGTTAACCTTTGAGCATTTACCATGTGCCAATTAATATGATAAGGAAAGTCTCATAAATTACCTTATTTAATAATTTTAATATTACTTTGAGACAATTGCTATTATTACAATTCTAGACAAAAATGAGGTTCAGATAGGAGAGATAACTTATCCAAGATCTTATAGTAGTAAGAGATTACATGTCTATCTCTTGGCTTCTTCCATGGGGATGTCTAAAACTATGCTATGTCATATCCAAAGAGCCCACCTAGCAGATAAGACAGGTATACGAGCATCATTGTGCAAATACACAAAACCTTCCTTATAGGTTCTCTTTACTCAACTTGCTCATAAACATTCAACAAACTGTCTGTAAAGATTGGAAAGTGTGTTGTTTTTCTGTTTGTTTTACTACTGGTGAGCTTCCTCACTTCACCACAATTATTTTTTAATTTAGATTTTCTCATTTAAATATTTTACTTCATATTAGGCATGATGCATTCTTTATATTTCAGGTGTCCTTAGATGAATATTAGCGGAAATTTTGATACTAGATTCTTATCTACCTTTTGGTTACTTGTCAACCCACAAGAAAAAAAAGTCCTCATGGGTTCTTTTCATCATGTTAATTGACACATGGCAAACACTCAGGAAATGTTAACTAATAATGATATTAATAATAGTTGTAGCTACAATTAGTGACAATGTCTAACCAAATAATATAATAAGAAATTGAATGTTATGAATGTTGCATTATATATTCATGAGACTAGCCTCTTACATTTGATATGGCAAATAAAAATACACATTTAAAAGATATTCTGCTTCGATAAAAAGAGATAAAGTATACAAGCCGATTGTTTTCAGACATTGGGTCACAGGCAGATCTAGGCTGTGATCCTTCAGAGAAGGCAAACATATTCCCTGGCTTTCTGCCTGGGGACATGTTCATAATTCGTGGCAGATCAAGTTGGAGCTCAGCTAATGAAGAAATATCTCTGAGCTGCTGAGGCAAATATGAGTTACAGGATCCTAAAACAGCTGAGGTTTTCAGAACAGAATCCTAGAAAATAGGAAGCTGCGTAGAGGAAAGGACCCAGAAGTATGCACGAAGATTTGTCATGGGGTCTTGACTGAGAGAAGATGCACACAGCAAACAACTGTGTGGCATAGCAGAAATTATTTCCTGTAGAGATGAGAGCAAAACCGTGATACCAAAGACCTTCCAATGGCGAAAGATGGAACTTTGGTTCAGGAAGACTGGAGACATCTTCCTAATAAACTGAGGCATTCAGGTTGAGATCACATAAAAGTCGCAACTTAGTAATTAGGACTATATACTAAAATAAAGGCAATACCCTAAGTACTGTTGTCCTAAATAATAATAAAACGAAGCTTCACAGGAACAATAAGATCTGCCAGTAATTGAACTGCTTGTCAAGAAAGAAAGATGGCAAAATCCAGATGCCTTATAGCACATCACTATAATGTCCAGAATACAATCAGAATTACTAGGCATATGGAAAAAACAGGGGAAATGTGACTTTTTAAAAAGCAGTTAATATAAATAGACCATGCAATATCCTAGATGTAATTAACTGATAGAATGATTTAAAGTTCAAGGACCTAAAGGAAAAAAAATAGTAATAATGACTAAACAGATGAGAAACCTCAACAGAGAAAGTAAAATTAAATAACAGAACTAAATAGTAATTATAGAACTAAAGAGTCCTATATCTAAAATTTTTTTAAAAACACAGAGTGGGCTTAAGAGCAATTTAGAGACTGATTACAAATGAGTGAGTCAATTTAAAGATAGATTAACAGAAAATATCTATTCCGAAAAACAGAAAAAAGACCAAAAGAAAATTAACAGAACGTATTCCTTCTATCCAGCTGAAACTGGTGAATATAGTTAATAACAATGTAATGCACATATGAAAATTGCTAAGAAAGTAGATTTTAAATGTTCTCACAACAAAAAAGTATGTGAGGTGCCAAATATGTTAATTGATTGATTTAATTTTTCCACAACAGGGGTGTGTGTGTGTGTGTGTGTGTGT